>NC_045742.1:27459595-27463547 GCF_008692095.1 Etheostoma spectabile
AATAACCCTCTCTGGGTTCTTCACAGAAAGAAAGTTATGCTGTGCCGTGCACTTTGTTGAGGTAAAAGTTCAACTTCACTTGTCAGAGCAGAATTTCAAATGTCTCTCAAAGTTCTTGTGTTCTTTCCTTATAATCCAGTTTTGTATGTTCCATAGGCCAGCCCAGTAGACACCACTGTAGGCTCTCTCATCAACTTCCCTCTGAAAACCACAAAGCAAGCAGGCTAAGAAACCAAACTAAGTGATACAGCAACTACACAGCACAATACATTTCAATACCAGTATGGTTGTGGAGATGGATTTTATCCCAATAGATTTTATTATGATTATATTTGTTCATACTCAGAATGACTAATTTATATCAGAAAAAAGAGCTTACCTATGTACTGTGTGTTCATCAGTGTGAACTGTGGGCCTGCATCTGGCTGGTGAGAAGTTGAATGTCCGGTTCCATTCTAGTCACGGCCAGTCTCAAACACTGATGCAAATGTTCATCTGTCAATCTTGATCTCGTTGGAGTTTTCAGGAGTTTCATGCAAGAAAAGGTTTGCTCGCAGATATATGTGCTGCCAAAAAGTGTGCACATCTTCATTGCGTGTTTTTTTATGTTAGGGTAGGTGTCATTTGGGAGGGCGGCATAAAAGTCAATGAGACTGTTGGGCTTGAATGAGTCTTTTAGAACATCACAGTTCTGTAACTCGGCCAGCTCAAACTTCGCCGCTGTCGGCGCTCGGGCCCTAATTCCTTCAATTCCAATAGGGCCTTTGCCACTGTTGGCGCTCGGGCTCTAAAAATTGAACAGTGACTAAAAAATGGTAGTAGCAGTAGTTCATGTCATTGCAGGGCATTGCAGGGCATTACAGTATGTAGAGTGGCACAACATACTATTCTATTTAACTATAAGCTTTATCAAAGAGGAGGGTTTTCAGATTATTCTTAAATGTGGTGACAGGTTCTACCCCCTGAACCCAGACTGGGAGCTGGTTCCACAGTAGAGGAGCCTGAGAGCTGAAGACTCTGGCTCTCATTCTACTTTTAGAGACTCTAGGAACCAAAGGTAGCTCTAAGCTCTGCATTCTGGGAGTGTAGTGCTCTAGTGTGACAATAAGGCACTAAGAGCTCTCCTAGAAATGTTGGTACCATTAAGAGCTTTGTAGGTCAGGAGAGATTTTAAATTGATTGCTTATTAATAACTGTGTTAAAACATAACATGATCTGCTGATAAGGCCACTGTGTCAACTAAGCAAATTTCAGCAGCTGCTGTGTATGTGTACTGTTGAAATTTACAATTGCTTTGCTTAATATTGTGTGAATTATGATCATCATTTGAGGGTGTTGTGTTCAGTAGAGGTGAGTAAATGTTGCAGTGGAAAAGAACATCAGGCGAATTTTACAGTTGCAGAGATAACACCAGACAAAGGAGTAGTCTATAATCCTTGTAATAAATTATGTGCTTACATGACCTTGTTTGTATCTACCAAAACCTAAAGTTGTTGAGCTTTCTATTGGGAGTGTCTGAAATGTGGGAATAAGGGGACAGCCAAGGAAGAGGAAGTAAGACAATTGGGTAATCTACTGCAAGATACTTGTCTCTCTGTACTTTGCCTGCATCTTGTCTCCAGGACGTTCTGTAATAAAGTACACTCTACATTCCAACTGCAATTGAGTATCTCTTCCTCCCTGAAAAAGAACCTTGGGGCATAATTGTTAGCCCAACAGTACCCTCACATTGAATGTTAGTAACCTTGTTGCCAGACAATATTAAAGGTCCCATGACATGGTGCTCTTTGGATGCTTTTGTAGACCTTAGTGGTCCCCCAATACTGTATCTGCAGTCTCTTTCCCAAAATTCAGCCTTGGTGCAGAATTACAGCCACTAGAGCCAATGAGCTTTCTTTAGTATGTGCCATTTCTAAGTCTGTAGCAAAGTGGAGGCTGGGGGTGTGACCTTGACCAATTGCCATTTTGCTTATTTGAAAGCCATGATGTCTTTCTCTCATGGGGGGGCCAAATTCTCTGGCCGGGCAAAGCAGAGAAAGGGGAGGTAAACTTGCCCCTTATGACCTCATAAGTGGCAAGATTCCATTTTGGCCCATCTGTGCTTTCATTTTCTCAAAGGCACAGCAGGAAACTATTAGAATAATTTCAGTCTCAAGAATAGACAGGAACCATTAAAGTTATTATAAAGTTAGGTTTACTTGGAAGTGGAATCAATTTTACAGTACTCACAGCATCAGTACGGAAAAATGACTGCCGAAAAAGCAGCTCTTGTAATACAATGTGGAATGAGATAAATTTCTACAGTCACAATAAAGCTTCAATGTTGTCAGTTTCTCACAGTCCAGGGGCACCTGTTCTCCTCCCAGCATCATACCGTGCTCCAGACAAGGACAAGACAGTGGCTCCCATGTACCAGATGGTGACAGTAGTAACAGTGTTTTGTGTTGTCATAATGCAAACAGTTTTAAAACTGATCAGAGAAAAAGTATGTATGTAAAGTCATTTTTCTAACAGATACCCAGGGCTCGGTTTGTCTAGCAACTGGGGGGCCATAGACAGGCTAGGGGAACGCATATTAATGTTAAAAAACCTCCTAAAGTGAAATTTCATGCCATGGGACCTTAATAATGGATGATTCTGCGAAACACCAGACTGCTTAATGTTCAGTGATGATTTTGTTTATGACGTTAATTTTTATCATTCAAACCTACACTATCCCCACATCACAACTACAGAATATGGTTATGTACAGGTAACAGGAATCTTTATATAAACATCACTGCTTTTATGCATAGTTTTAACCTTTTGGTCTTTGTGTTATTTAGGCAATACACATTTTTCTTATTAATATACAATGCAACAAATGGGCACTTTTTATACAACAAAATATATTTTGGGAATAGAAGGACACAGAAAAAGCGTTTTTATTTATTTATTTGGATGATGTTTGATCTATTTCTCAGTTTATCAAGTGCCTTTTCATAAACCCAAATGGATTGAGGAGCAGCCTTGGATTTAAATAATAGTCAGTTCTCACAACATCATTATATTTTACCTGACTTAACTATAATAAAATAATGGAACTTAGTTATTTACAATTTAAACTCCGCACAATATCCAGACAGCTTCACGCTAAATCAATCAATTTATTGAATTTTAATAATTGTAGTGTTTTGTATCTAAATACTTTAAGATACTTGCTTTGTAAAGAAACAACACTGCAACACCCTGTGCTTTGGCTAGAACTGATAAAAGCAACTATTGCTAGTTGCTATTAGTTAAATGAAGGATAATGATTTAAATGACTTCCTGTCCTACCTGTTTTGATGCAAGTCAGTAAGTACACATTTTTTTTTTATTCTACAAAACTTCATATTTTGAAAGCTGTAGTGTTTGTTTGACAAGCCTTTTGCACAATGAATCTGTCTCAAGGAAATGGTTTGTTACAGTGTTATCATTCTAGAAATCATTAACATCAATCAATCAATCAATCAATCAATCAAAATTAATTTATATAGCACTTTACAGCAACCAGCTGGTATTCAAAGTGCTTTACATTAGGAACCAAGTACAACACATTATACAATAAAAAAATTAAGCATATAACACAGTAAAATCAGAAAAGCTTGCAAAGAAACAGGAGAGTGAAATTGCTTGTTCCACATGCTGACATTTATGGTAAGCATGTTGTCTCATTTCTGGTGCTCCAATGTCACAGACACTATTTTTCTGCTCCAGCAAAAACTTACTGAACTCTGCTTTATTGTTTAAATTTGGCGGCTAAGTGACTGGAATTGGAGATAAGTGTTGTGCATTAACCTACACTTGCTTTGCTTTGAGCCTGCATCAACTGGGCATAAGCATTTGTTTGATTCACGGACACTTCTTTTCTGCTGCAACAAAAACTTAGTCAACACTGCTTTGTTGCTTAAATCTGGTGGCTAAGTGCCTG
>NC_045742.1:27463557-27464100 GCF_008692095.1 Etheostoma spectabile
AACACTAGTTATACTCAAGCACTTATAGCACTTACTTCATTGTCCTACAGCGGCTCCCTCGCTAATCTCAATTGTTAGAACGCTGTTAGCTACTCCAGCTTAGCCATTAGCAATGGCTAATTCCTGTCCCTCTCCTGCTCTCTCTTGTTCTGTGTGTCAAATGTTTAGCTATTCTTCTTCCTCCTTTAGTGATGGCGGTACATGTAATAAATGGAGTATATTCACTGCCATGGAGGCATGGCTTAGTGACTTTGAGGCACGGCTCCGCACCATGGACACAAAATCATATGCTTCCATAGCTAGCCAGCCCCGTAGCTGGTGTGGGCCAACATACTGCAGCTTATGTTGGAAGCCCTACAGGGGACCCCGAGCAGCCGGGCAAGTGGGTGACTGTCAAAAACAAGCATAGTGCTAGTTTTAAACCAGGGAGTGCACATGGCGGCCGCCGCTCCAAATCGGAGCCTATGGCTGACCGTCAACATCTTTGCCTTTCTACCAGTTTCTTCCCACTCAGTTACACACCGGCTGAGAAGCCAACTCTGG
>NC_045742.1:27464110-27464888 GCF_008692095.1 Etheostoma spectabile
CTCTATACTGCGGAACATGAAGTTGGCGGCTTCAGCAACTGTGGTTGTGTGCGTCTCCGGGGCCAGAGCGGACAATATAGAATACCATCTAAAGCTGCTGGCTAAAGATAACCGAAAATACAGTAAGATCATACTTTATGTAGGTGGTACTGATACCCGATTACACAAATCGTAGATCACTAAAATTAATGTTGAGTCACTTTGTGCATATGTTAAGACAATGTCGGACTCAGTAGTTTTCTCTGGACCCCTGCCAAACCTGATCAGAGATGACATGTACAGCCCCATGTCATCCTTCCACCGCTGGTTGTCAGGGTGGTGCCCAGCTAATGATGTGGCCTTTGTAGACAACTGGAGTGCATTCTGGGTAAAGCCTGGTCTGATTAGGAGAGACGGCATCCATCCCACTTTCATGTCAAAAAATCTGACCAAGTCTATTATCGGCCATAAACCATGACAACCCAAGTCTGATATTAGTAATCACATATGCAGTGCAATGCGCTCCTCTGAGCTTCCACTGGGTCAGTCGCCCACTAATAACCACGGTGTCTCTCCCCCTACTCAGATCGGTTATCAAACACAATAACATAAACAATAGAGGGGCTAAGAACCTAATTGGAATTTAAACTACCACTGCAATTATAAAACAGAATAGGAAAATTAGATGTGGACTATTAAATATTAGATCTCTGTCCTCTAAAGCAATATTGGTAAACAATCTGATATCAGATAATCAAACTGATCTATTCTGTCTTACTGAAACATGGCTGGGCCATGA
>NC_045742.1:27464898-27468994 GCF_008692095.1 Etheostoma spectabile
ATATGTTAGTCTAAATGAAGCCACTCCTCCCAGTCATAATAATACTCAAATTCCAAGAGGCTCAGGCCAAGGGGGAGGGGGGAGTTGCAGCCATCTTAGATTTAAGACGGTTGCACGTTTGCCGAGCCAGGATAAACAGGTGAAGCTATGTCAAGCCAGGTGTAGATAGCTGGGATAAGTGCACGTTCACAGCTTTCTTAAATAGACCACGATATCGATCACAGATTTACTGATGCAGAGATGGAGAAGACGCATGCACCCCATGTTTCACCCAATGAGCAGCAGCTTCTAATGGAAAGTAACAAGGAGGTGGAGAATATAATATGGAAAGTAACGAGGAGGTGAATAATATATGCAAAAAGGGAAATACAGCTGTTATCAAACGGAGAGAAAAAGCCCAACAGACTATAGCGGACCGACTGAATGCGTAAGGATGTAAAAATACCTACTTAGCCTACTAGGCACTCCACTTTTCTTTTACAAAGTTTTTGGCTAGACTGTGTTTTAATATGCTAGTTTCATATTTCTGTTTTTATGTGATAAATGTGCTGGTTTTACTGTAAGTGTCTTTGAGTAGCCTACCATGTAAAGCACAATATAAATAAAATTATTATTCAGCTTTCTTTGCCTTAAAAGTGAGCAGAGGGAATTAATGTCCCTCCGCAGTTGTACCCTAAGGACTCTAGGCTTAATTTCAAACCCTTTTTCACAACATGAGATCAGGTTTTACAACCATATGCACAAATCTCTATAAACTATGTCTAATTCTAAATATCTTTGTACAATTAATGTTTATACAGAACAATCAGAAGGGGACAAAAACTAGAAGAATAAGTAAGTGACTTCAATACACGCTCCGAGCATATGTATGTAAAACAATATTCATGTTTTTTTAATTCTTCTGACAAGTAACAGCACCAAAATAAAAAAAGATTAAGAACCGTTGTTGTGTTCCCGGTGTGATGGATGTTCCTGTGATGTGAGACTTATTGTTAAGGTTATGAAACCAAAGTAAGCTATAATAAAAAGAAAACATTAGGCCTATATATTACGGAGTAACACAAACTATCCTTTATTAGAGAAGGACAAGCAACAAGAAAATGAATCAGGAACGTATTGTTCTCTGACCAGTCTGCCATTAATATCATCTGGGAATATCACTGCATTTTCCCACTTAATCTCCGCAGCGTCCTGTATAAACCTGAAGCTGCACAGACCACAGACACCGCGCTGCTCATCTCTGCTTTTACAGAGAGAGTGGACACTGATGCGTTGCACAGTTTCTGCCGGCAGGCAGCGGCCGCACGCCAGGCAGCGGCTACCGGCAGCGGCTACCGGCAGCGGCCTCCGGGCAGCGGCCGCACGCCAGGCAGCCTCGACACACTACCGTCCCACCGGGAAAGGTCCCACTCCGCATCTGGGTGTTAAGTGTGGTGTAGGACCCGGACACAGAACGACCACAAGAGGGAGTAATGTACACAGAAAATGGGTTTAATTCTGACGGAACAGAACAACCAGCACACAAAAAACACACAAACAATCCAGACACGGGAGGTGATGTGGGAGATGAAGGAGATCCAAGACATCTGACGAGACGGAACACGAACGCTGTGGCAGAAACACAAGTTAAGTACATATGCAAGGCAACGGAATACCAACAAGCTAGTACTAGACCAGTTACCACGGAATGTAGGTAACAAACTGGCGCCGAAGAGGTGGTCGGCCCAGGTTTAAGTATGGATGAGGTGATACTGATGATGAAGCTCAGCTGTGTAGTCAGATGAGGAGGGGAAGAGTAGACACGCCTCTAATGGAATCCGGTAAGAGCGCCCTCCGGCGGCCGATGAACACACAGACAGACAAACAGGGAAAAACAACACAGAAGACAGCGGACCCATAACAGAGCCCCCCCCTCAAGGGACGCCTCCCGGCGGCCCAAGCTTCCCAGGATGGGTCCGGTGGAAGTCCGACACCAAGGAAGGGTCCAGAATGAACCTCCTGGGGATCCAAGACCTCTCCTCAGGGCCGTAGCCCTCCCAGTCAACCAGGTATTGAAGGCCCCGTCCACGCCGCCGGACATCCAGCAGGCGGCGGACAGTATAAGCAGGATGGTCATCAATTAACCTGACTGGCGGAGTTCATCCAGTTATAGACATCATGTCGTAGGCAGGGGTGGCAACCACTAGCCAGAATTCGTGGCACTTGTATCTCTCCTGCAGATTCACTATACTGTCACACAGACGTATCTTTCACTCTTCTTCTCTTGTGCACAGAGGCATTTCTTTCGCCGCCATAGCAAATCACCATAAAGTTAATCTATGGTTACTGCCACCCACGGTCCTCCCCTTCTCCTACGCTCTGGGGACGGGCAGCGTCTGGTGGAGAACAAGCTTTTATGTTTAAAGCAGAGGAAGTGCTCGGTCCACCAGCAATCGTCCATTCCTGGGATTTCTCAGTAGAGGGAGGACAGGTGGCGGCAGACCCGGAGAAAACCAAGCAGTCACCAGCTGGCCTACCCTATCTCGTAAGCATTTACAACGGTTTTTGGGTTTGCTAATTTTTATCGAAGGTTCATTCGGGATTTGAGTCAGGTGTGGCTCCCTCACTCAAACTCACTGACTCACTCGCCAAAGTCCTTTCCACTGTTCTCCTGCTGCAGACCTAGCCATGTCTACATTGAAACACCTGTTCACCTCGCACCGCCTGTGTCTAAGCACCCGAGAACTCTGCCCTTCAGTTTGTGGTGAGGTGGACCGCTCTTCCTCTGGAGTAGGGGCCGTGGCTGTCCAACCTCCACTTCGGACAAGAAGCTCACCCCTGCCATTCATGTCCAAAAAACTGTCACGGTCCGACAGAATACGACGGGAAACCGGGTTGCTCGCTGTCAAGCTAGCACTGGACAATGGCGGCACTGGCTAGAGGAAGGCTGAACAACCGTTCGTGGTCTGGACGGACCACAAAATCTGGCCTACATTCAGTCCACTAAAAGACTTAACTCCCTCGCCGTCAAGCCAGGTGGGCCCTCTTCTTTGGCAGATTTAATTTTCCCTCACCTACCGTCCTGGCTCTAGGAATGTATAAACCTGATGCCTTGTCGCGGGTGTTTACTGACAACGCGAGGTGAGTCCGTCGCGCTGGTGGTGCTCCCTTCCTCCTGTGTGGTAGTCCTGCAGTCAGTGGGAGATCGAGTCATCTGGTCAGGGGCTGCTCTTGCCACGGACCCTGGTCTCGGTGACGGCCCTCCTCGACAACTCTTTGTTCCTCAACCTGTGGCGAGCTCAGGTATCTTCAGGTGGTGCCAACACTCGCGCTTTGGCCTGCCACCCCTGGAATACGTCGCACGCTAACCTGTTTGCGGGGTAGAGCGCTATCCCCACAGCCTGCTCGTCGCCTGACTGGACTGCTGCAGGCCCTTCTGGTCCCCAGCCGCCCGTGGTCCCACGTGGCATTGGACTTTGTCACGCTGCCTTCTGTCGCGAAGGTAATGACACTATTCTCACATTGTGGATAATTCTCAAAATCTGTTCACTATGTGGCTTTACCTAAATTACCCACAGCCAGTGAAACGGCTGGGCCTTTTAGTCCAGCATGTATTTTCCGTTTCCCCATGGAATACCTGTGGATATTGTGTTTCTGACCGAGGCCCACAGTTATTATTCTCATGGTGTGGAAAGAGTTCTGCTCCTCCCTATGCCACCGTTAGGCCTTTCCTCCGGTTCCACCCAGCAGATCCAACGGTCCACAGAGGAGGGCAACCAGGACTTGGAAGCCTCCTCCGCTTTGTGGCGCCTCGTCAAGACACCGACCAGCTGGGCGTCTCACCTGCCATGGGTAGAGTACGCCCATAATTCCCTCACTACCTGGTCTCTTTCTCCTTTTGATTTGGGGTGCTCACATAGGCTATCACGCCTGTCAACCGGCCCTCGGTTCATGGGTCCGGGTTGTCGGCGAGTCAGGGTACATGCAGCCCTCACGGCCAATTGACTGAAACTGCCTGCGGCTATGATGGTTGCACCTAAGTTCCATGTCCCCCGGTGAAGCCGTGACACCGTCCAGTGCCCTGTGTCCCTCCGGCGGTATCGCTGCCTCGCGCGCC
>NC_045742.1:27469019-27491020 GCF_008692095.1 Etheostoma spectabile
CCCAGTACCAACCAGGCCAGGGGTTGGTTGTCTTCCCAGAACATCCATCTGCGGACTGAGTCGCGAAACTTCTCCTCGGTTTCCTGGGTCGCGTTTGTCGTGCGAGTCAGTGGTATGCGCCCCACCGGGCCTATTAGATCTGAAGCGCCTGCGGCTATGATGGGTTGCACGCCTACTTACATGTCTCCCGGTGAAGCGGTGATACCAGTCGATCCTGTTGTCACCGGCTGATCACTCCTCCGCGGTCAGGTTAAGTGGCCTCCTGTTATAGTACCGCCGCCTGCTGGGTCCGGCGGCGTGGACGGGGCCCATACACTGTGATGACTGGGAGGGTACGGACCCTGAGGTAGAGGTCCTTGGATCCCAGGAGGTTCATTTCACTGGACCCTTGCTCTTGGTGTTCGGCTCAACACCGGACCCATCACCTGTGGAAGCTTGGGCAGCCGGGAGGAGGTTGAGGGGGGGGGACTCTGTTATGGTTACGCTGTCATTCTGGGCTTCGCGTGTGTACGGTTGCGGTCTGTCTGCTGGGGTCACGGCACCGACGGAGGGGCTCTTACGGATGCCATTAGAGAGGTTAAGAGTAACTCCTCATTGAATACAAAGCGTAGCTCTCATCAGGATCACTCATCTACTTAACGGGCCGAACTCTTCGCGCGTTGTACCCTGGGTGGTAACTGGTTAGTACTGTTGTGGGTATTCGTTGCTTGCATATGTACTAATTGTGTTTTGCCACAGGTTTGTTGTTGTTGACGGTCTGGATTTGCCTTCCCCTCCTCCGTGTTGGCTGTTTGTGTGCTTTTTTGCGTGTGTGTGTAGTCTGCTTCCTGTTCTCGTCGCCCCATTAAAACCATCTTACTGGTAATTCACCCTCCCCATCTCCCTTTGTTCACACGTGGTACGCTTGTTTGTCGAGTATCAACCATAAACCACATATAACTCACCCACACCACTCACCCACCCCTTGACAACACACAAGACCATGCCGGTAAATCCAAGACTACAACCGTCAGGGCTTAACAACACCCTTCTACAACCGGTAGGAGCACACCCCCCCACGGCATACACGTGTCAGCGTCGATTTAACTTTTCAGATCTGGTGAAACCGCGTCCCAAGACCCTACAACGACCAAACACAACTCAGCCTCACCACAACACAAATCCCTCCACCCCCCACCCCACAACCCCCCCCCGGCGCTGCCGGGGCCGACCTGCCGGTAGGAGCGCTGACGGTAGCCGATGCACATGCCCCCGCCGTCGCCAACGGCCCGCTGCCTAGCCCTCCTGCTGCGCCGGCAGCCGCACGACGCAGAACCAACCAGCATCTTAGTGTCCACTCTCTCTGTAAAAGCGAGAAGACAATCCAGAAACACGACCGCACCCTACCACCCCGGTGTCTGTGGTCGTGCCGTTCAGGTTTATACAGGACGCTGCGGAGATTAAGTGGGAAAGCAAGAATGCAGTGATATTCCCAGATGATATTAATGGCAGACTGGTCAGAGAACAAGCTCCGCCTGAACATTTTCTTGTTGTTGTCCTTCTCTAATAAAGGATAGTTTGTGTTACTCCGTAATATATAGGCCTAATGTTTTCTTTTATAAGCTTACTTGGTTCATAACCTTAACATAAGTCTCACATCACAGGAACATCCATCACACAAGGGAAACACAACACACAAACGGTCTTAATCTTTTTTATTGGTGCTGTTACCTGTTCAGAAGAATTAAAAAAACATGAATATTTTACATACATATGCTCGGAGCGTGTATGAAGTCACTTACTATTCTTCTAGTTTTTGTCCCCTTCTGATTGGTCTGTATAAACATTAATGTACAAAGATATTTAGAAATTAGACCATAGTTTATAGAGATTTGGGCATATGGTTGTAAAACCTGATCTCATGTTGTGAAAAGGGTTTGAAATTAGCCTAGAGTCCTTAGGGTACAACTGCGGAGGGACATTAATGTCCCTCTGCTCACTTTAAGGCAAAGAAAGCTGAAATAAAATTTATTTATATTGTGCTTTACATGGTAGGCTACTCAAAGACACTTACAGTAAAAACCAGCACATTTATACATAAAAACAGAAATATGAAACTAGAATTAAAACACAGTCTAGCCAAAAACTTTGTAAAAGAAAAGTGGAGTGCCTAGTAGGCTAAGTAGGTATTTTTACATCCTTACGCATTCAGTCGGTCCGCTATAGTCTGTTGGGCTTTTCTCTCCGTTTGATAACAGCTGTATTTCCCTTTTTGCAATTTATTACCTCCTCGTTACTTTCCATATTATATTCCACACCCTTGTACTTTCCATTAGAGAGCTGCTGCCATTGGTGAAACATGGGGTGCATGCGTCTTCTCACTCTCTGCATCAGTAAATCTGTGATCGATATCGTGGTCTATTTAAGAAAGCTGTGAAGGTGCACTTATCCCAGCTATCTACACCTGGCTTGAAATAGCTTCACTGTTATCCTGGCTCGGCAAAACGTGCAACCGTCCTTTATCAAGATGGCCTCACCCCCCCCTCCTTGGCTGAGCTTTGGAATTGAGTATATTATGGACTGGGAGGAGTGGCTCATTAGACTAACATATTCTATGGCCCAGCCATGTTTCAGTAAGACAGAATAGATCAGTTGATTATTCGATATCAGTTGTTTACAATATTGCTTTAGAGGACAGAGATCTAATATTTAATAGTCCACATAATTTTCCTATTCTGTTTTAATTGCAGTGGTAGTTTAAATTCCAATTAGGTTCTTAGACCCTCTATGTTTATGTGTATGTGTTTGATAACCGATCTGAGTAGGGGGAGAGACACGTGGTATGTGGGCGACTGACCAGTGGAAGCTAGAGAGCGCATTGCACTGCATATGTGATTACTAATATCAGGACTGGGTTGTCATGGTTTATGGCGATAATAGACTTGGTCAGATTTTTGGACATGAAAGTGGGATGGATGCCGTCTCTCTAATCAGACCAGGCTTTACCCAGATGCACTCCAGTTGTCTACAAAGGCCAACATCATTAGCTGGGAACACCCTGACAACCAGCGGTGGAAGGATGACATGGGGCTGTACATGTATCTGATCAGGTTTGGCAGGGGTCCAGGAAAACTACTGAGTCCGACATTGTCTTAACATATGCACAAAGTGAATCAACATTAATTTTAGTGATCTACGATTGTGTAATCGGGTATCAGTACCCCTACAAAAGTATGATCTTACTGTATTTCGGTTATCTTTAGCCAGCAGCTTTAGATGGTATTCTATATTGTCCGCTCTGGCCCCGGAGCACGCACACAACCACAGTTGCTGAAGCCGCCCACTTCATGTTCCGCAGTATAGAGCTCCAATAACCAGAGTTGGCTTCTCAGCCGGTGTGTAACTGATGTGGGAAGAAAACTGGTAGAAGGCAAAAGTGTTGAACGGTCAGCCATAGGCTCCGATTTGGAGCGGCGGCCCGCCATGTGCACTCCCGGGTTAAAACTAGCACTATGCTTGTTTTTGACAGTCCACCACTTGCCCGGCTGCTCGGGCGGTCCCGTAGGGCTCCAACAAAGCTGCAGTATGTTGGCCCACACCAGCTACGGGGCTGGCTAGATAGGAAGCATATGATTTTGTGTCCAGGTGCGGAGCCGTGCCTCAAAGTCACTAAGCCATGCCTCCATGGCAGTGAATATAAACTCCATGAGACAGTACCGCCATCACTAAAGGAGGAAGGAATAGCTAAACATTGACACACAGAACAAGAGAGAGGGAGAGGGACAGGAATTAGCCATTGCTAATGGCTAAGCTGGAGTAGCTAAAGCGTTCTAACAATTGAGATTAGCGAGGGAGCCGCTGTAGGACAATGAATAAGTGCTATAAGTGCTTGAGTATAAACTAGTGTTTAAATACAATCAGGCACTTAGCCACCAGATTTAAGCAACAAAGCAGTGTTGACTAAGTTTTTGTTGCAGCAGAAAAGAAGAGTGTCCGTGAATCAAACAAATGCTTATGCCCAGTTGATGCAGGCTCAAAGCAAAGCAAGTGTGTAGGTAATGCACAAACACTTATCTCAATTCCAGTCACTTAGCCGCCAAATTAAACAATAAAGCGGTTCAGTAAGTTTTGCTGGAGCAGAAAAATAGTGTCTGTGGACATTGGAGCACCAAGAAATGAGACAACATGCTTACCTAAATGTCAGCATGTGGAACAAGCAATTTCACTCTCCTGTTTCTTTGCAAGCTTTTCTGATTTTAATGTGTTATTGCTTAATTTTTTATTGGATAATGTGTTGTACTTGGTTCCTAATGTAAAGCACTTTGAAATACCAGCGGGTTGCTGAAAGTGCTATATAAATTATTTGATTGATTGATTGATTGATGATTGATGTTAAGATTTCTAGAATGATAACAAGCTAACAAACCCTTTCCTTGAGACAGATTCATTGTGCAAAAAGGCTTGTCAAACAAACACTACAGCTTCAAAATATGAAGTTTGTAGAATATAAAAAAAAATGTGTACTTACTGACTTGCATCAAAACAGGTAGGACAGGAAGTCATTTAAATCATTATCCTTCATTTAACTAATAGCAACTAGCATAGTGCTTTTATCAGTTCTAGCCAACGCACAGGGTGTTGCAGTGTTGTTTCTTTACAAAGCAAGTATCTTAAAGGTATTAGATACAAAACACTACAATTATTAAAATTCAATAAATTGATTGATTTAGCGTGTGAAGCTGTCTGGATATGTGCGGAGTTTAAATTGTAAATAACTAGTTCCATTATTTATTTAGTTAAGTCAGGTTAAATATAATGATGTTGTGAGAAACTGAATATATTAAATCCAAGGCTGCTCATCAATCCATTTGGTTTATGAAAGGCACTTGATTAAAACTGAGAAATAGATCAAACATCATCCAAAAAATAAATAAAAAAACGCTTTTTCTGTGTCCTTCTATTCCCAAAATATATTTTGTTGTATAAAAAGTGCCCATTTGTTGCATTGTATATTAATAAGAAAAGTGTATTGCCTAAAAAACACAAGACCAAAAGGTTAAAACTATGCATAAAAGCAGTGTGTTTAATAAAGATTCCTGTTACCCCTGCATAAACCTATTTGTAGTTGTGATGTGGGGATAGTGTAGGTTTGAATGATAAAAATAACGTATAAAACAAAATCATCAATGAACATAAGCAGTCTGGTGTTTCGCAGAATATCCATTATTAAGGTCCCATGGCATGAAATTTCAATTTAGGAGGTTTTTTAACATTAATATGCGTTCCCCTAGCCTGTCTATGGCCCCCCAGTTGCTAGACAAACCGAGCCCTGGGTATCTGTTAGAAAAATGATTTACATACATACTTTTCTCTGATCAGTTTTAAAACTGTTTGCATTATGACAACACAAAACACTGTTACTACTGTCACCATCTGGTACATGGGAGCCACTGTCTTGTCCTTGTCTGGAGCACGGTATGATGCTGGAGGAGAACAGGTGCCCCTGGACTGTGAGAAAAACTGACAACATGAAGCTTTATGTGACGCTTAGAAATTTATATCATTCCAATTGTATTACAAGAGCTGCTTTTCGGCAGTCATTTTCCGTACTGATGCTGTGAGTACTGTAAAATTGATTCCACTTCCAAGTAAACCTAAATTTATAATAACTTTAATGGTTCTGTCTATTCTTGGAGACTGAATTATTCTAATAGTTTCCTGCTGTGCCTTGAGAAAATGAAAGCACAGATGGGCCAAAAATGGAATCTTGCACTTATGAGGTCATAAGGGGCAAGTTACCTCCCCTTTCTCTGCTTTGCCCGGCCAGAGAATTTTGGCCCCCCATGAGAGAAAGACATCATGGCTTTCAATAAGCAAAATGGCAATTGGTCAAGGTCACACCCCCAGCCTCCACTTTGCACAGACTTAGAAATGGCACATACTAAAGAAAGCTCATTGGCTCTAGTGGCTGTAATTCTGCACAAGGCTGAATTTTGGGAAGAGGACTGCAGATACAGTATTGGGGGGACCACTAAGTCTACAAAAGCATCCAAAGAGCACCATGTCATGGGACCTCTTAATATTGCTGGCAACAAGGTTACTAACATTCAATGTGAGGGTACTGTTGGGCTAACAATTATGCCCCAAGGTTCTTTTCAGGGAGGAAGAGATACTCATTGCAGTGGAATGTAGAGTGTACTTTATTACAGAACGGCTGGAGACAAGATGCAGGCAAAGTACAGAGAGACAAAGTACTTGCAGTAGATTACCCAATTGTTTATTCCTTCTTCCTTGGCTGTCCCTTATTCCCACATTTCAGACACTCCAATAGAAAGCTCAACAACTTTAGGTTTTGGTAGATACAAACAAAGTCATGTAAGCACATAATTTATTTACAAGGATTATAGACTACTCCTTGTCTGGTGTTATCTCTGCAACTGTAAAATCGCTGATTTCTTTTTCCACTCAACATTTACTCACCTCTAATGAACACAACACCCTCAAATGATGATCATAATTCACAACAATATTAAGCAAGCAATTGTAAATTTCAACAGGACACATACACAGCAGCTGCTGAAATTTGCTTAGTTGACCCCAGTGGCTTATCAGCAGATCATGTTATGTTTTAAACAGTTATTAATAAGCAATCAATTTAAAATCTCTCCGACTACAAAGCTCTTAATGGTACCAACATTTCTAGGAGAGTTTAGGGCTTATGTCACACTAGAGCACTACACTCCAGAATGCAGAGCTTAGAGCTACCTTTGGTTCTAGAGGCTCTAAAAGTAGAATGAGAGCCAGAGTCTTCAGCTCTCGGCTCCTTACTGTGGAACCAGCTCCAGTCTGGGTTCAGGGGGTTAGAACCTGTCACCACATTTAAGAATAATCTGAAAAACCCTCCTCTTGATAAAGCTTATAGTTAAATAGAATAGTATGTTGTGCCACTCTACTACTGTAATGCCCGCAATGCCCTGCAATGCCATGAACTACTGCTACTACCATTTTTTAGTCACTGTTCAATTTTTAGAGCCCGAGCGCCAACAGTGGCAAAGGCCCTATTGGAATTGAAGGAATTAGGGCCCGAGCGCCGACAGCGGCGAAGTTTGAGCTGGCCGAGTTACAGAACTGTGGAGTTCTAAAAGACTCATTCAAGCCCAACAGTCTCATTGACTTTTATGCCGCCCCTCCCAAATGACACCACCTAACATAAAAAAACACGCAAGAGAGATGTGCCAACTTTTTGGCAGCACATATATCTGCGAGCAAAACCTTTCTTGCATGAAACTCCTGAAAACCCAACGAGATCAAGATTGACAGAGAACATTGCATCAGTGTTGAGACTGCCGTGACTAGAATGGAACCGGACATTCAACTTCTCACCAGCCAGATGCAGGGCCCACAGTTCACACTGATGAACACACAGTACATAGGTAAGCTCTTTTTTGGATATAAATTAGTCTTTGAGTATGAAACAATATAATCATAATAAAATCTATTGGGATAAAATCCATCTCACAACCATACTGGTATTGAAAGTATTGTGCTGTGTAGTTGCTGTATCACTTAGTTTGGTTTTCTTAGCCTGCTTGCTGTGGTGTTTCAGAGGGAAGTGATGAGAGAGCCTACAGTGGTGTCTACTGGGCTGGCCTATGGAACATACAAAACTGGATTATAAGGAAAGAACACAAGAACTTTGAGAGACATTGAAATTCGCTCTGACAAGTGAAGTTGAACTTTTACCTCAACAAAGTGCACGGCCACAGCTAATTTCTTTCTGTGAAGAACCCAGAGAGGGTTATTTTATTTTTATTTTATTTCATAAAGTGTTATTAGCCTATATTTTCTGTGTTATTTTATTCTGGGAAGAACCAGAGAGGGTTATTTATTTTTATTTATTCATAAATAGTGTTATTAGCCTATATATTTTCTGCGTTTTTATTCGTGAAGAAACCCAGAGAGGGATTTGATTCAGAAAGGGTTATTAATATTTGGATATGTGTGGTGCGCTGGAGTGTCAGCATGTTTCTGGAAAACAATAAATGATTACATTAGAGCCCTGCGATTGTCACACTTTTTTGTTAGAAAACTGACCCTGGCCCCCATCAGAGAAGGGCAAAGTATAGTGGGCCCTCACTGGAAAAAGTTTGGGGACCCCTGTCTTAACACCTTAAAAATGAAAAGTTATTAAAAGAAAACTTTTCTTTCAAACGGTGTGTGCGTGGCCATTTTGGAGTGTTTAGCAACGAAGGAGAAAGTGGCTGTAAGTACAGCGTACGTTGCGTATCTGCTTTGAAACTTTTAGGATTTATCAGAGTCTGCCCCTGACGAAATCTCACGCAGAAATTGCAGGAAGTAGGCCTAAAAGACAAGGTGCTATACCTTAACCATCTTTCCTAGAGAGTTCACGATCAACTTTAAATTGGTCGGTGTCATCTTAAGAGTGTTGAAGATGAAAAGTATTAAAGAAAAACTTTTCGTCATACGGTGGTGGGCGTGACCAGGCGGCCATTTGGTGTTTAGCGATGACAGAGAAAGTGGCTGTAACTACAGTGTACGTTGTTCGTATCTGCTTGAAATTCCACAATCACCAAGAGTCCAGGCCTGAGGACATCTGCAGGCCAATATGGACTTTTGGAGATAGAGCCACCAATCTGGCAACAGGAATATGCCTTATATGACAAACATCATCCGATTTACATGAAACTTAGAATGTGTTGTCTACATGGATACAGAGGCTGCCCCATATAGTTGACCACGCACCAGTCACTCAGGCCACGCCCCTTTTCAAACATTTAAACCGTCTAGTGTAGAGTTTATGTGAGGTGTCACTGAACTCAGCAGAGACTTCCATTTCATTGGTGTTGTTTTCCCCGCCCCCATATGACTGGACCACGCCCCCTTTCCTAAAGGGTGACCCATTTAAGGTGTAGTCATGTGTGGGTATCAATGACTCGCACGAGAGTTCCTCTTCAATGGTGCTGTTTGACCCGCCCCCCCTATGATGCGGTCACGCCCCCTTCACAGATAAGGACCTGTATGACGTATATGCTTGTGTGAGGTATCAATAATGAGCAGAGAGTCCTTTTACGTGGTGATGTTTGACCCCCGCCCATACGATGTGACCACGCCCCCTTTCACAGATTATGGACCTGTATGACGTATAGGCTTGTGTAGAGTATCAATGAAACTCAGCAGAGGACTTCCTTTTTATTGGTGATGTTTGAGCCCCCCCATGATGCGGCCACGCCCTTTCACAGTGGACCTGTATGACGTTAGAGGTTGTGTGAAGGTATCAATGAACTCAGCAGAGGTTTCCTTTTCATGGTGATGTTTGAGCCGCCCCACTATGATGCGGGCCCGCCCCCTTTCACAGATTAGACTTGTATGAGTAAAGTCTTGTGTGAGGTGTCATTGAACCAGCAGGAGTTCACTTTTCATTGGAGACGATTTCAGTGTATGAGTGCGCGCAAATGCGCCGGTCGCAAGGAGAGGCGTCCGCCAGTAACCCCGACTCGGCAAGGTTGCGAGGGCCCGTCATCGCGCTGCAGCTTTAATTTTTATTGTGATGTTATTGCCGCTGTGCATCACATCCCCAAGGCTCTTTTAAAAGGAGTTTTTCCCACCACTATGCATGGTTGCACCATGCTTGTGCTTGGGGAATTACTAGAATTGTTTATTTTATAAAACTTCTATTTATTATATAGATTTTATACATTACAGATGTATGACCTACTTAATCTGTAAAGAGTCTTGAGATAACTGTTGTTTGATGTGATACTATAAAATAAAATTGATTGAATTGAATTAACCAGTAGCTCTGCTCATTTCTGAGTCAGCCCATGGAAGATTGATACAAGTATAATAATCAGGACAGAAGTAAATCCATAATAAAGTTAACTGTATGTGTTGCTTGTCCAAACTTTTTCCACTAAAATAGTCATCTCTAATAGTGGGTAAATGTTGTGACAGAAACATTGTGAAATAAAGTATTGCAAGGCGTAATGGACGTGTATGGAACTTCTTTAACAAAGGAATATAGATTGGGAATCAGAGCGGTGTGAAATTATGTGGTGTGAAACAAATTCCAGCATGAGAGAAACTGCCAACGAAGTCTACAATATAAATGGCTAATGTACTGTGATACTGCCTGGGGACTTAACTAAACTGGAGTAAAATACTGTGTTATTACGTATTAGTCAGGAAACTCCAAACTGTGGAGTGGATCCCCTGTGCGTGTGCTCCCTGTGAGAGAAAACATTGTTCTACCTATTCACCTGACTTTTGAAACTGGTTGTATTACATTCCCTGATTAATCTGGATTAATCGCCAAAATTAAATAATGAATTCAAAGTAGTGTGATAATAGTGCATTATTTTTTTAAATGGTTGACATATGATAAAAAGTGCCGTATATTGTTCTGCAAAAACTGTACCAGCAATTTGTTATAAAGTAGCAGTTAAATAACATATTTAGTGTATATTCAACTTAACCCTCTGAGCCCTAAGGCCATTTTACAGATCATTGTCCGTCTGATTTATTTTATAAATAAAACATAAACCTTGTTGTACAGTCAAGATATCAACATCATTCTTTCAGGACAAACTGGGTGATTAAATTGGGGTTGCAGTGAGGTCACTGAATGTTAAAAACGTGTTAGTGGACCTTTAAAAGACAAATAATAAATGAAACGGAACATGAATCTTCCAAGAGATGTATTGATATCTAGACAGATATTAATACATAAGCCAAATTTCTTCTCTAAAACATTCTCATATTGTCTTGGGAGTCACCACTGTGAGAGAGAAACAATCATTAACTATAACAGATGACAAAATACATGATTTTTTCAAAGAAAGTCCAGACGCTTTTGCCTCATGACATTTACTTATGCCAATAATCAAACTAATATGTCATATTTATGATATTACACCCACAGCAATTGTACAACACCATTTGTGTCTAAACATTCTTCTATATGCAAAAATAAACAATAAACATATAACTCATTTAAAGCACATACTATATACATTTCTTCAAAAAAGGCCCCAAAATATAATATAAATATATGCCAAATCTCAAACCAGTGAGGCCCATTATGCTCTATAAAACGGTAGATATCTATCTTGTGCAGTATAGCAATCTTGACTGCAAATAGACAGTTTGATGGGAGAAATGGCATCTTTCAGCCCCATACTCTTTGGATGACTTGTCTCCCAATATGGGCAATTATTGCTCTCCTTCCCTAAACACAACGGAGAGTAGACACAGAGCTGCGAGTTAGAGGCATAATGAGCTAAACGCGATGAATTTTTGGCATAAAGTGGATAAATCTTTTGATGTAACGGCTTGGACTTTAATGCTCAACGACACCGAAAAGAGGTGAAGTCCAGGCAGGATAGAAAATCACCTGTAGAGGCTAGAGGACCCGGAAAAAGACTACGTAACCGCTAACTCGTACCTTTTAGACGGAACTTTTGGTGAGTTTCTGGTTGTATGGTTGATAATTATAAACTATGAAATCCGAGGTGCTGTTTTTGTTCGTGGGCGAGTCTCCGGTCTTAGGTCTTACAAGCTGTGAGCAACAAACTTTACAATAATAAAAACAAAAAAAAACGCGTATGGGACATGATTACGGACAAAGATTGGAGAGCAATGGGAGGGAGGATGCACTCGGACCGGCGCGGCTTGTTGTTGGAGTCCATAGTGGAGGATGGATGATAAATGTTTTTCCCTTTAATCTGTAGGCACACTCTGCTTTAACGTTTTGTTGAAATTAGCTGAATATTGTTAAGCTCATCTCTAACACCATATTTTAGGCATTCTAAACTTGTGTAAAAACATAGCAGATAACAATTAGCATGCTATCATGCAGCTATAATAGCGCTAATGCTAACTTTATTTCCCTGTGAGCTTGAGGGAAAAACGTTTTTAATACAGCTGGAGTTACACAAATGCAACATAAGGATTAACATGTCTGGTCTTTGTATAAAACATTCCTTCGACAAACAAAGAGGATTCAGTGACCACAATGGACGCACTTGCGACGCCGGCAGTCCAGCAGTGCAGCACCTCCGTCACCTGCGACTCGGCTACCAGTGTTATATATATATGGAAAAGCTGAGAGGAAGTGACTTTCAATACAAAAATGATGATTGTACAGTCAAAAGTACAGGGCACATAAAAAGCAACCAGATATTTGCTTTAATGTGCACAATGATACAGTATTAGGAGCCATTTATTGTGCACCTGTTGCTTTGTCCCCAAATAAAGCAAACACGAGTAAAACAACCCCAGGTTATGAATGTAAAAACGCAGTCTAAAGATGAGATTCTGATGCTGAAGACAACACAGGCATGCAGATTTACTTTTCAGTGTGAAAAGGCAAAACAATTTAGCATCATATGAAAGAAAAGCTAACTATTCTACTGTAGTCTGGGAGTTATTAACCTGTGCTTAAAATTAAATACTCGCATTCAGTTTTGAGTTTTTGCAAGCTCCAATAGAATACATGTTCTGCCCTTCAGGCATTTAAGTTGAATTTTTATGCATTTAATTGGGCATATTTTCAGTTTTAATGCAGGTTTATTTTGACATTTGTTTAGTGGAGCTAAACAGGAAGTAGTTTTATGCAGACTCTTATTTTGCGTTTGTTTACTGAGCTAAAACCGGAAGTAGGAAATAGAAACACGCGTGAGAAAGGAGATCATCAATCGCGAAGGGAAATGCTCAGCCAGTTAACTTCCCAGCAGAAGCATCGCCTGTATGTAAGACTTTGTTCTGAGTTAACTTTAAGCATAAATCATTTAAGTTTGTAAAAGGAAATGTATGGAAAACTAGTTGTTGCTTAGCTAATTACAATATTGTGGCTGTTTATTCCAGTTTTACTCTCTGCATCTCTCTCACTACAGCTGGTGATGGATTCAGCACAACATGAGAAATAAATTGCTGATAAGGAATTAATGCTTCTTCGTGTTCATGAATAGAGAGAGTTTAGCTCACTGTTAGCTGGAGTTGTTACACCTCAGTGAGAACCCAGTACAGTAAAAAGGCGTAATCCAGCTGAAGTTTCAACGGCTTGAGAAGTAAGTAGACAAGTAAATGGGAATCAGAAAGGATGATAATGCATCTGTGGCACAAGAAAATCCAAGAGCTCTCACTCACCGCATCAAGCTGCACAGTAAGGGCGTGCTAAAGCAGAGGCCGCGAAGGCACGAGCGAGTTTGCTGAGAAAGAAGCAGAGTTGAAGGTACAAAGTGCAGCAAAGAAAGCAGAGCTACCATAGGAAAAGCAAAGCTAGACGCTGAACTGGGTGCACTTGAACTTCAAAGAGAGGCAGCTGCAGCTATTGCCAAAGCCGAGGCATTAGAAGCAGCCGAATGGATAAAGAAGATTCAATCATGAGATGTATCTTGCAAGCAAATTTACAAAACGAAAATTATAACACGCCACTAATGAATATGTAGTTAGCACAAAACTCAAGCATCTGCCCATGCAACATTACCGACGGCAGCATTGTCAGAAGGAAGCGTACGTCACATGGAAACCTCCATCAGAACTCAACTCACAGTTACGGAAGGACAACACCAGGTTGAAAACAGACCATCTGAGCATAACACAGCACCGGAAAAAGCCATTCTTTCAGCAACCGGCTAAAGTCAGGGATGTAACCCACATCAGCACACACTTATGGACACATCAACAACCCATTAGAGACAGGGGACTTTATACAGCACCTGCTAGAAACAGCGAACAACCGTAAAACTCAAGACAGTACATCATCCTTGCAAATCACCATTTAAGGCGCAGCTCCATCACACGTGGCTGTGTAGCACCATCCACCCCAAGCGTGACACCTGAACAACAGAACACCGGGACGATACGGCTCGCCGTGATTTAGTGGAGTACAAGTCTCTACCAATTCAATGATAACCTGAAGATTATTTAGCATGGCAGTCGTCATTGAGTAATGCTACACGGGCTTAGGACTTACCTCCACTGAAATGTAGACTTGCTGATTAAATGGCTGGGACCAGAGTCTGTGAAACACATCAAAGGATTCGCTCTGTGCATGTCGGAACCCCAGATGTAGCAACTTAAAAAGGCCTCGGGAGCGCCTCCAAGAGTGCTACGCTCGCACCTGAAGTAATGGAGAAGTCTCTTTTAATTGGATGAATTCCAAGAATATCAACCAGAGGATGACGGGAGATGAGGACCTAGGTGATTTCTTTGGACTTCAGGGTGCCAGAGAAGAAGGTTTACCTCAAAGGATTGTCCTACTGGATTACCGCAGGGATTGGGCCCATGTGGAGAAACTCCATCACGGGCTCACAGGAGTAGATGGGCTCTCAGTCGGCTCAAGGTTTAAAGAAGATACACAACGGCTACTTCCCTCCATTCGATACTTTGCCGACTTCATCTGCATGAAGCACGCCGGGGAATGATCCAGTTTCTCCTTCAATGCACCAGCAACAACGGACCAAAGTCAGACAAAGAGGCTAAATATTACGGAAAAAAATATCGTTCACAAAACAGATGTCTCTTCAGGTGAAGACCCACCTGCACACTCGTGAGAGGAGAAAGACCCAGCGGGCCAGAGAAAACTGTCACCATTCACAACAAACCACATTCACTAAGTAAATGCAGAGCATTTAGAGGGAAGACTCTGGAGAAAGAAAGAGCATTCCAAGGAGAATGGAATTGTTCAAGTGTTGCACATCAAATATCATCTTGCAGAGAGACTGTAAGGCAATGGTAAAGTGCATGGGTGCGACAGCGACCGACATCATGCTGCTATGCATCCAGGCCCACCACCTCAAGTCTACAGAAAGCCTACACCCCACCAGCAATGGCGGGAGGGCAAGAACACGCGACGACAGCACAGCCATCTCCTCTCACGGCACCCAGGTATGTGGTCCAGGAGCAAACAGCAGAATCCTGCTCAAGATCTGTCTGGTAGAAATATACCCTCAGGTCAACGTGAGAAGGCAACCAATGTATGTAATTTTGGATGATCAAAGTAAACCGTTCACTGGTGCGTTCAGACTCTTGAGCTTTTCAACATCAAGGGCCAACCATTCCCCTACTCACTGAGGACCTTGCCGGATTGGTTGAGACGTCGCGAAAGGCAAGAGGGTTTCAGATTGAATGCTTGATGGGCAGATACTAACTTACTACTACACCGCTAATTGAGTGTAATGAATTCTCATTGATCGCTCTGAATACCAACGCCTGACGCAGCCAGTCATCATCACACCTACGAAGGTAGCGGCACATATACCACAACTCGACCCTAAGGCAGAAATCCTCTCTGTTAGAGACGGACATTGTGAGGGTCCACAAGTACGCAGCAAGTGAATGGACCCACAACGCCCCCTTTGCCCAAGACTGGATTTGGGATGGTGTTCTGATAGGAGAAGTGTGCCTAGGAATGCACACAAACCAGCTGTGAGCACGTTCAAGACAAACGTGCTGGAAACGGCCGACCCTCCGTTACTCAGAACACGTGAGGAGTTTCATGAAGCGACTGAAGATTTGTCCCACGGCGGGGGAGCAATAGTACAAACCACACAAAGCATCGTTGGATGTCCGGGACACAGGTCTTCAATGAAACGGAGTCTGACAACAAACCTGCCTGTCATGGAGGACACAATCTTTTTGAAAATCATGGACCAAAAATGTATAGAGACACGTCAAACAACTGGGTGCTCCTCTCCCCTTTAGAGTTCCCGCCAACGTTTATCCAACAACGAGAACAGGTGTTCACTCGCTTCACCTCTCTGGAGAAAACGCTGCGGCGAAAACCTGAGATGAGAGACCATTTCTAGGATTATGAAGAAAATATTTGAAACAGACATGCAAGAAGTGGGGTCTCCTCCACTAGAAGAGAACGAAGAGTGTGGTACCTGCCATCTTTCGGAGTCTTCACCCACAAAGCCGGAAGCATCCGTGTGGTGTTTGACCCCAGTGCAAAGTACTTTGGCACATATCTAAATGGTGTTCTTCGTCAGGCCCCGACATTCAATAACTCACCATTGGGGTGATGATCCGCTTTCGCAAGGAACAGGGTAGCAGTCATGTGAATACAGCAGATGTCCACTGCTTTTGTCCGCCAAAGACACAGGAAATACTTGCAGGTTTTGTTGGTACAGAGCACAATTACATGTCTAAGGAATCATCGATATACAGGATGAGGGTCCATGTTTTGCGCAACATATCCGTACCATCTGTAGCATTATGGACTAAGGAGAGCCATCACATGAAGGTGCAGACAAACAGGAGAAGACACAGTTGTTACAGTTGTTGCACATCATTTCTACGTAAGATGAGGACTCATCGGTGCAACTGAAGCTGAAGCATTAGTCTTCCTACGAGACGCAGACCCTCTCAGTGAATCGACACCTGAGACTCCACAGTTTGCCTCAAATAGGGAAGCCGTCCTTCAGGCCTTTGCCCAGAAGACAGAGCAGTTCTGAAGACCTTGACCTAGCGGTGAAGCTACACCAGTGCACGCAGTTTGGGATTGTCTGTGGAGCGATGACAGACACCTTCACATTCGCCAGTTCAGAGCACAAGAAACCCTTCCTCGCAGGGGAGTTCTGTCCACAGTGAATACGCGTCTTTGATCCTTTAGGCATGGTCGCACCTGTGACTATTGAAGCAAAAGTCTCTGAGAGAATCTCAGTTCAACACGGTGACTGGGATGCTCTCTTCCAGAACAAAAGTGAGCAATGGGAAGTGTGTGCTGAGTGAGCACTGCTATGACTTAAGTGTAAGCCTACATATCCCACGTTCATACACACTAACCTCGCCTTCAGTGCCATACACAAGCAGAGCTATGTGTGTTCTCCGACGTGTCCAAAAAGGCCATTGGGAGTTGTGGCATATCTCAGGCCCATTCAAGCTGAAGGACAAGTCTACAAGTAGGATTCATCTTAGGAAGTGAAGCTGGCCCCATAGTCCGAACCTACCATACCTCGGTTGGATTGGTGGTGCGCAGTATTAGCTGTGGAAGTTGCTGAACTCATCCAAGATGAATGCACCTGAAGCTGATGATGATCAAGTTCTATTGTGACCAGCGTTGTGCTTGGATATAACAATCGGACAAAACGCTTCTACGTCTACGTTCCAATCGCAGTCGCAAGAATTCGTCAGTCGATACCTAACTCATGTGGTTCTACGTTAACAAGAAGCACAATCGGTGGCACGCTCCAGGTCTCAGTTCCTGCGTCCCAACTGAGAAAGACTATGTGGTTCCGGTACACCGTTTGGCAAAACAAATCCATCTACACAGATGAACCATGGAACGTTTTTTTTAATCTTATATGATTCTAGGACGGTGTGCCAGAATAGACTGGAATAACAACTTTAGTGAGTAGTTTTCTCACTCAGGACTCAAAACCGAGGCCTTACCGCCACGCCGGGTTCCAGGCTTTTCATGCATGTGCCGTACTACCAGGGCTATTGCCCTACTTATCACATAAGCCAGCATTTACCGACGCAACAAGTCCAGCAATGTAAAGGAGGGCACCACTGCAACTACACGCACGCCGGATGAGTTGTCTCAGGCGAGACACATTATTATCAGAGCGCACAAGAAGATGTCTACGCAGATAAGAGCTCACGGCTCTTTGAGCCAGGACAGCTGTAACCAAAGACAGTTCCCTTCACAAGCTCAGACCTGTTCTTCAAGATCATCTGATTTGGGTTAGTGTGCAGATTAAAACACGCGGACTGAGCACTCTGAAATGAAAAAACCATCATCTGTCCCAAGACCAGCCACTTTCTTTGCTGTTGTGCGACAGTATCATGAAGAAGTAAGGCATCAAGGCGCCACTCACAGCAGGGGCCCTGAGAGCAGACAGGGGGTTTCTGGTGTATAGGTTCGCAAGAACGACTTATTGCTTTTCTGGTATTGCGACACTGTGTATGTGGTGCCGCAGTTCGACGCCGAAGAACCGAGGAATACACTCCTACATGTCAGTCTGCCCCCAATATCGCTTGCATCACGTCCCACCTTCACCTATGTGGAGTAGGACGTGTGTCGGTAACCATGGCATAATCGTCCTCAGAGGCGTACAAGAGGGTGAGAAGCCCCAAAGCAAAAGTGGGGCAATCTCTTCTGCTGCATGAGCTCCCGTAGCAGTGCGCATCGAGATCATTGACTTACGTAACACGTCAGTTTCATTAATGAATTGAGGCGTTTCTTTGCCATACGGGACCTTTAAAGCAGACTAAGATCGGTACTTTCCCCTGCGGAAACAACTTGTAGCGCAGCAAAGGAACTGGGATCTTAGCCGTGCAACTACTGAAATCAAGGCAAGAACTACGTGAGTCACATGGGTGTGACTCATGGGGTTTATATCTCCTCATGCATCCCATAGTGGGAGGATCATGCGGAACGCTATGATAGGCCTGTCAGATAGGTATCTCTCGTGCGAATCTGATCCAAGCAAACATCCAGCGCACCCCACGTGTCTCGTGCACCACTCATGATGGATAGTGACTGCAATAATCACAATGCTCATACCTCTTGTTCAGTCTCCACTTTACAGAAATATACCATTATATTGTTCCTGCTAAAGATTACTTACTCGCAGAAGGGGGAGTTACATCACCTAACGGGAGATTTCACAAACAGGATCTTCGCAGTCAAACAATGGAAACTAGTCCCAGACTCTTGCTGACAGATTTTGGTGTAGTTGGCGGTCAAGGAGTATCTCCCCACTCTTCAAGCCCGCCCAGAAATGGCATGTATCCCAACGGGATGGGAAAGAAGGAGACATTGTGCTCTGGAAGGACAGTTCAAGCGCTAGGTAACCGGTGCCCTAGGCGAGGGATCCAAAGCTGTTTTTCCCTGGATTAGAGACAGTAAGTGGAAGGTGGAGTGCAGGGCATCGGTTCCTAAGTTCTGGATAGGGGTTCTTTGATGACAGTGTCAGATAGTGGTCTTCTTCTGCCCAATAGACTGCAGGTTCGAGACATTTTGATAGTTAATAGTGACCTTTAAGTCAACGGTGGATGGTTATTGACCTTCAGGATTAAGTTGAAGTTTTGCATTTAATTTTTGGCATATTTTCAGTTTATGCAGGCTTTATTTGGACATTTTGTTTAGGAGCTAAACAGGAAGTAGTTTATGCAGACTCTTATTTTGACGTTTGTTTACTGGCTAAAACCGGAAGTAGGAAATAGCCAAGCGTGAGAAAGGATGATCATCAATGTCCAGGGAAATGCATCAGCCAGTTATATTTCCTCAGCAGGATAGCATAGCATGTATGTATTAAGATCTTGTGCTGACGTAAATTTAAGAATAATCATTTAATGTTGTATAAAGGAAAAGTTAAATGTCGAAAACTGGTTGCTTAGCTAATACAATTTTGCTGTTTCTTCCCTAGTTGTACTATCTAATCTCTATCACTATCAGCATCTCATGTGTATGGATTCAGCATCAACATGAGGAAATAAATCTGCGGTATTGAAGGATATTAAGCGTCTTCGTGTTCATGATTAGCGTAGAGTTTAGCGCACTGTTCTTAGATGGAGTTGTTACACCTCAGGAGAACAGTACAACATTTTTTTGTGTCCAGGTTCGGTGTGGTAGAGTCAGCTGGAGCCCTATGCCTGTCCGCTACAGCCTTAGTCCGCTCCGTAGTTCGCAGAAGGAACTCACGCGCCTCAGTCCACACCCGGCGGCAACGACGTAGATGCTCCTGCACCGAAGGCGTCATCGGCCGCCGGAGGGCGCTCTTACCGGATCCATTAGAGGCGTGTCTACTCTTCCCCTCCTCCATTGACTAACAGCTGAGCTTCATCATCAGTATCACCTCATCAATTAGAGGCGTGTCTACTTTCCCCTCCCCAACTGACTACACAGCTGAGCTTCATCATCATTATCACCTATCCATACTTACCTGGGCCGACCACTCTTCGCGCCAGTTCGTTACCTACATTCCGTGGTAACTGGTCTAGTACTAGCTGTTGGTATTCCGTTGCTGATATGTACTTAACTTGTGTTTCTGCCACAGCGTTCGTGTTCCGTCTCGTCAGATGTTTGGATCTCCTCATCTCCCACACACCTCCGTGTCGGATTGTTTGTGTGTTTTTTGTGTGCTGGTTGTTCTGTTCCGTCAGAATTAAACCCATTTTCTGTGTACATTACTCCCTCTTGTGGTCGTTCTGTGTCCGGGTCCTACACCACACCTAACAGAACGAACTGGCCAACATGGACCCCACAGCACAACCACCGGCTACAGGAGAGGAGGGCGCCCAGCGGGCTATTCAATCCCAGGGCGCTTTACTTGGGCAACACGACCAACTCATCCGAACTCTGCTGGAGAACAACCAGCAGTTGTTCACTCAGGTCTCCAACCTCACCGAGCAGGTTAGCAAACTAGCTGTCTGTCTCTCTCCCTCTCTGTCTGTCTCACCACCTGCTCCCACAGAGATGGCTGCCGCTCCACCCGCTCCCACGGTGGTGGCTGACTCTACACTTCACCGCGAGCCTCCCATCTGCCCACCGGAGCCTTTCTCTGGAGAACTGGATAAGTGTCGGGGGTTTCTGCTTCAATGTGGATTAATTTTCCGGCAACGGCCACTGTCTTTTTCTTCGGACACTACAAAGGTACATTTTGTCATGGGGCTACTCAGAGGCAGAGCGCTTGCTTGGGCTGAAGCTATGTGCTCTAGTCTCGGCGCCTCTGAGATATCTTTTAATGACTTTTCCGAAAGATTAAAGACTGTTTTTGACCACCCGGATTATGTGGGTTGTGCCTCGAAGCGCTTACTCAGACTCAGGCAGGGAGCAGACAGTGTAGCGGATTATTCCGTGGGATTTTGGACACTGGCCGCTGATTCTGGGTGGAACGAGGAGGCACTTCGGGGTTTTTTTATCAATGGCTTATCTGAAGTTATCAAGGATGAACTAGCTGTGCGGGACGAGCCCGACTCCCTTGATAAACTTGTTTCTTTAGCCATCAAACTGGATAACAGATTGCGGGAGAGGAGACGCGAGAGAGGCGGGCCGCCTCGCTCCACCAGACGGACGACAGCCCCAGACAGGCTTCGGAGACCGTCTTCCCCGTTGCTTCCTGCTTCTACGCCGGACTACACCTTCAAAGAGCCAGCGGAGGAAGCTATGGAGCTTGGTCGAGCCAGGCTGTCTCCTGCGGAGCGACGCCACCGTCTACAGGCAGGTGAGTGCCTGTATTGCGGGGATCCCTCTCACCATGTGGTTAACTGTCCATCCCGACCAAAAGACAAGGCTCGTCAGTGGAAGTAGGCACTCTGACGAGCCCGGTCGCTATCCCTAAACCTACTGCTCTCCGCCTGCAGGTTCCAGCCACCCTGCAGTTTGAGACTTTTTCCTTGCCTCTCTCGGCGCTCGTTGACTCAGGAGCAGAGGACAATTTTATAGACTGGCTGGGTTACCCTCTGAGCCGATTGCTACCCCGTTCCGCGTCACCGCCATTGATGGGCATACCATGGCCCGGATAACCCACCAGACTATGCCTGTCACGGTTATCCTGTAAGGTAACCACCGAGAGACTATTACATTCAGGATTATTTCTGCCTCTACTACCCCACTTATTCTAGGATTTCGGTTGACATTACACAATCCCAAAAAGATTGGCAACGCCACGCCATCCTGAGCTGGAGCGACCACTGTCACTCTGCTTGTTTGGGCTCAGCTGTTCTCCGCTGAGTGTGTTCCCCTTCGGTGGCGTCTCCGTCTGACTTGCCGCGGTCCCTCCAGATACATGGACTTAGCTGAGGTTTTTAACAAAAACAAGGCATTGTCAATCCACCCCATAGACCGTATGACTGTGCTATTGAGTTGCTCCCGACGCTCCTACCCTTCGGCCGTCTGTACAGTCTGTCTCGGCCCGAGCGGGAGGGATGGAGAGGTACATCGGGGAATCGCTTCAGCCGGGATATCCGTCCATCTTCGTCACCGTAGGGGCGGGATTCTTTTTGTTGAGAAGAAGGACAAGACTCTTCGCCCTGTATTGACTATCGGGGTCTTA
>NC_045742.1:27492744-27492885 GCF_008692095.1 Etheostoma spectabile
ACACACAGACAGACAAACAGGGAAAAACAACACAGAAGACAGCGGACCCATAACACTGGGTGCCAGTGCAACCATTTCTAACCAATCTAAACAACTGCTATAGTAGGGTTTAACCCTTGTGTTGTCTTCCAGTCAACCATG
>NC_045742.1:27492895-27493059 GCF_008692095.1 Etheostoma spectabile
CATTTCTTTTCAACATTATTATCGCTTTTCCCAACATTTCTGTCACTTTTTCAATCTTGTAGGAGCTTTTCTTGATGTTCTTTGATATTTTTAATGTTGACATTTTCAGCGCTTATTTAAATTATTTCCATTTTTTGTGACAAAAAAACAACAAATTAACTGAA
>NC_045742.1:27493069-27493246 GCF_008692095.1 Etheostoma spectabile
GGGGTCAATTTGACCCAAGGACAACATGAGGGTTAAATCAAACTCGCGACAACAATAGTGACAAGTAATGCATGTTGATAAAAATAAAGCAGAACACATGCAGAAGACAACGGAATAACTGTTAAATACGTTTAATTCTAATCAGAGCGGCAGCTGATTTAACACATGAGACGCCAG
>NC_045742.1:27493256-27496207 GCF_008692095.1 Etheostoma spectabile
TCTTAGCCCGGCTGTTAGCCTGCTCTGGACCAGGCTAGCTGCACAGAATAAATCTCCATGGTTACTTGGCTGGGTTTAATTCAACCTAGTTTCGTGCAATCGAGTCAAAAATAAATTCATCTAGGATAACTTGAATATCCCGGCTTAATCCCTTTTCCTGGTGACGTGCAACAGGCCCCAGGAGCTTGCTGTATTTTGGAACATCAGTCAAAAACTTTTATATAAAATCCTTGTTGAGTTTTAGTGGGCGATAAATAACTGCACACAAGTCAGAAGAATCCAGAACAGCCACAAAGAGCTGAAGTTCAAAGGTAGTATAACAGAAGGCAGGTAATAAACTGCAACTGTACTCATCTTTGAAAACAGTGGCCAGCCCAGTTGTGGAAAGAACAGCTGGGGGGAGGAGATGAGTAGTAGTAGTTAGTTAGAGGAGATACAGTTGTTCCACTTAACACAGTAGTTGTATCTCAACCCCCCAACAATAATGAGCCTTTTACGACCAACTCAGGCAAATGTAACCGGACCTGTCAGAGGGTTTGTTGTTGTTGTTACCCAGAACCATCTGAGAAGCCATCCTTAGAAAGTTTTTTGACAAAAAGGGCAGGCACTTTTCATAGAACATCCATACATTTTCCTGAAGCCGGTTGGGAGGAGAGCATATTTTTCTCACCTTCCGCTTTCTTTGCATTTTAAATTCCAGTCAATTTATGAGGACTATGGGTAACTGCTCTTCATATCTTTGAAGGGTAAACTAAAACAGCTAGACTATCTGTTCAATTTGAGTTTTCTGTTGCACGTCTAAAACAACATTTGAACGTACACTTTCCACCAAAAGAAGTTCCTTCCCGAGGCTATTTTGCAGAGGCACTGTTGCCCCGGCCAGGACTTAGCGCCGCCCAAGACCAGTGTTACTTTTATAAAGTAATTATTTAGAGTTACTCTTTACATCTTCGAAAAAGTAACTAAAGTAGTTACTCAGTCACAAATTATAAAAGTAACTTCAGAAAGATAGTTACTTCAGAAAGTAGTAGGACAAAGTGAGACTAGCCTCCAATCAGATGCCATGTCTGTAGATATTATGTCTAGTGTATTGATAAAAATTACAAAACAGATGTTATAGAACTTTTGATATTTCAGCAGTAACAGTTACAGCGTTATTAAGATGGGATTTGTAATCAATTAGATCACTCGTTACTGAAAAAAGTAATGCAGTAATTCCCATAATTGACCAGGACTATTGTGATTGGTTTAAAGAAATGCCAATAATAATAATGTTCTGTCCACTTCCCAGATCCTTCTTTGAAGCGCTGTGGTGGAAGGTCTGGCATTGTAAGACTAACACACACCTAAACCATGGTTGTAGCTGCCATTAGCTCTACACAGGACTTTGATTGGTCTGAACACAAAAATTGATGGTCTAGATGGATACAGATTAATTTAACAGACATCTGAAGTTGTCCTAAGTCTTAATGTCAAAAAGAGAGTGCGAAAAAAATTGTGTCAGTTGGTCAACGAAAAATTGAACTCAGTGACAGTGGTTCCTATCCAACAATTCCAGTGGAAGCTAGCGTTGTTATGGTAATGATAAACAAATCTGAATTCGTAACATTTAATGAAATAAATAATGATTTTATAGCGATAAACTGTTGTGGATTTTTTTAATTTTCATGATTTCCTAACGTTATTAGGGAAGATAATACAATTAAAATGTATAATCATATATTGTGGCCCTTTCCGTCATAAATGAATGAATTCACACAGCCAGAAGTCATTCATTCCATGATGGCAAATCGTCATCTAGTTAATGCATTTGCTGTTCCTCTCCTACACTGGAGAAGCAAGCAGAAAAAGAAGAGATCTGTGTCGGTGAAATACTACCTGGCGGTGAGGAATCAATACGGGGAGTTTCACTGTGGGTGAGCTGCGTCTGAACGACGGTGAGGATTTCAGGGAGTATTTCAGGGTGTCGCGCTGTCAGTTTGGCGAAATCCTCCACCGTGTTGGTCCATGGATCGGGGGAATCAACACCCGGTTTCAGAGATGTGCTTGTCCTAGAGAACGCCTAGCCATCTGTCTCCAGTGAGTTTCTAGTCTGCCTCTATATCACATAGATCACATCATTATAGATAATAGGCATATTGTATTTTTCTTTTCCTATGCATAGCCCAGTATTTTGTAGCCTACAAAGACAAAAGCTCTGCAACTGATTTTTGTTGTTGTTGTATTATGCCCTCTTAAACATGTTGTCTTAAACAAGATGTCCTTGTGTATTTAGAAAGATGTCTGCCAAAGAAATCTATGTATGTATGTGTTTATTATTATTTTTAATATTATAATAATTATTATTAATATTTTAATTATTTTCTTTCAGACATCTAGCGACTGGTGACTCCTACCACTCCCTCTCCTACCGCTTCCGTGTGGGCTGGAGCAGTGTATGTCATTGTGCCTGAGGGGGCCAAGGCTATCTGGGAGGAGCTAGTGGATGTATACATGCCTCGGCCAAAGGAGAGGGATTGGCAGGATATTGCAGAGCAGTTCTGGGTTAACAGTGACTTCCCCAATTGCTGGGGGCCATGGATGAAAAGCATGTGAAGATTGTGGCACCACCCAATTCAAGCTCCATTTTTTTTTCAAAGCCAACCTTTGCTTCCGCATTATTGATCTGGGGGCTTTTGGTCGTGGTCTCCAGGCAGACATCTTGGGAGTCCTGCCAGATGCCACCATCCCTGGAGCAGGGCCACTTCCTCACACCTTTGTGGGGGACGAAGCCTTCCTGTTGCGCAGTAATCCCTATCCTTGAAGGAACCTCTGCAGAAGTCGGATGTTTAACTAGCGCATGTCTCAGGCAAGAATGGTAGTAGAGTGGCCAGGTTAGCTCAGTTGGTGGAGTGGGCACACACGTGTGGAGGTTTGCTCCTTGATGCCGCGGGTTGGACTCCGACCTGCGG
>NC_045742.1:27496229-27504023 GCF_008692095.1 Etheostoma spectabile
CCCCCCCCCCCCCCACTCTCTCCCCTTTTATGTCTTTATCTTTCCATTGGAAATAAAATGCCCATAATCTTTAATCTTTAAAAATAAATAAATAAAGATCGGTAGTGGAGCAAGCCTTCGGTGTGTTGGCAGCCAGGTTCAGGAACTGCTATTGAGTGACGTGGCAGAATCCACAAAATGTGGAGGTGTAAGTGAAGGCAACGTGTGTCCTCCATAACCTTCTATGCCATTTAGATTTCCAGCCACACAGCAACACAATTGTAATGATACACTAGCTACAACATTAGTGTGTAATTATAGAAAGGGGTAAAAGATTGAGTAATTTTGGAGTATGAGAAAAGTTATTCCCAGGGATGGGATGGTTTGGGCAGTTGAATCAAGTCAGGTTAAATGTTGTTTTACAGTCAATATATTACGTGAGTTTCCAACCAACAATGCATGGGATACCTGCTAATGCTAATTGGTAAGCAACAGACTGCTATATCACATTTAACCAACCTGACATGTCAACGTTCTCTGCAACTTTTCTACATGCAGTAGCCTTCCTATTGATATCTCTATAACCCTCATCGGAGAGATCATACACAGTACAGTCCCTCCACCACTTGCTTCCGACGCGTTTCAACGGGCAGCACTACGTCCCTTGGGGGCGTATTGTGTATTATGGGGTTGATTTTAACTGCCAGTAGGAAGGCGGCGTGAGTGTCTGACAACATCATGGAAAGGATCCCTACAGAGATATTCTTTTTTAAAAGCTATTTAAGGTCTTTAGGGCGCTATTTTATCTAAGCGCATGGTGTGAAGCTTCTGACACCTAAGGGCATGTACGATTTCCCTTTTGCTAGTGTGACGGCGGAAAAAAAGAGTCTGCGCAGGTTGCATGGTTCAAAAGGTTTGTACTTAGTAGGGGTGATCCTAGTATCCAGCTGAAACGAGTATCCGGTACGGATAAAGCACTTTTGCCGAGTACAAGTATCATACGAGTAATATGAGTCAATATCCGTGCTCGGATTGAATACAACTCCTCAACTGGCCGTGCAGCGTTCTGTGATAATCACAGCACCCCCCCGCCTACAAACCCGCTCGGATCAATCACACACACACAAAACAAGGAGAAATGCGCTCCCTCGGCCTCTCTCTTTCTCTCTCTCTCTCTCTCTCTCTCTCTCTCTCTCCCCCCGCTCCGTCAGTCAATCGGGTCTGCGGATCTGTTCCGTTAACGTTTAGGGTTTCTTCAGCTTCAGCGTTTTGTTTTTAACTTTGGTTTGTAGTCCTACAAGTAACCTAAGATTTCTGGTGAACGTGGGGTTTGTAGTCCTAACATAGTAACCAGTAGATTTCGTGAACGTGGGGTTTGTAGTCCTTACATATAACCAGTAGATTTCTGGTGAACGTGGGGTTGTAGTCCTTACATAGTAACCAGTAGATTTCTGGTGAACTTGGGGTTTGTAGTCCTCACATAGTAACCTAGATTTCTGGTGAACTGGGTTTTAGTCCTTACATAGTAACCAGTAGGTTTCTGGTGAACGTGGGGTTTGTAGTCCTTACATAGTAACGAGTAGATTTCTGGTGAACATGGGGTTTGTAGTCCTTACATAGTAACCAGTAGGTTTCTGGTGAACGTGGGTTTCAGACATGCTGCTTGGTTTAAATGCAACTCCCGTTGCGTCTCTGCCAATAGGAGTTTTTTTTTTTACTGTCAAAAAATCACACTTCCGGTGTAGGCCCCGCCCAGTCCGAGTACGGATCCGGATACAGATAATTCATGTGGTAAACAGATACAGATACAGATAATGCTGTACTCGCTCATCCCTAGTACTTAGTGTCTTTAATAGGTGTGTTTTGGGTGTTATGTGCAATAAACTAATAAGAATGTCATCTCCAATTCCCTTTAAAAACCAGTCACATTGGTACCATAGTGCATTGCTATCATGATGGTGGATTTGCACCGTAGTATTTTTATTTTTAATCTTTTGCATGTGTGTGTGGGTAACAAGGATAGTGTGTGCGCTGTGTACGAGTCTAGAGCATTTTTCTAATGCACTTTCAAAATAACAATGAAATGCTGGATTACTGACTTTAGACCAGGTTATTGGCGTGATCACTTTCTGCTGCCGCAAGATAGCAATACGCAAAGAATTAACCTGAACACACCTCCACCATGATGGGCGTAGGTGCATTTGCTATTTAAACAACGTGGGCAGGGAAGGGAAATTAACAACTGCGTTGTTCTTAAAATAGCAAAGACACTTTCGTTAGACTTTGCGCTGCGCTGCAAGATAGGGCCCATAATGTTTAATCCGAAACAGCTCTAAGGTTGCTACCACTAATCCCACTAGACTCCATTTAATACTTTTAGCATGTATTGTGCTAACATATTTTCTCAAAACTGATGATTGGGAAAGTGGAAAGACGACCCAAAACGGCTTTTCACAATTTTAGTTTGTTTCTTCTGACTTTACATATAGTGTATTTTACGATGATAAACTATTTTATATACATGGAGTCTGCTCTTTTGCAAATGCAATTTTGCAGATGATTTGTGTTTTTACAAAAGGATCTTACTCTTTAACAATAAGATCGACCTCCTCAAGAATTGCTTTCAATAATGTTGTCAGACACTTAAAATATTAATCTAAACCTGTCAGTGGCCTGTTTGTGAACATATACAAGCTGCACAATTGTCCAATAACTTGCATCAATCACTGACTCTTGCTAAAAAAAAAAAGTACCACTGTAGCTTTATTTTTGGAAGATTTACCAATTTAAGTTCACAATAGGGTAATCCTATAAAATGCGGTGCTTCTGTTTTTATTTAGCAGAAATAATGAGCCTAGAAAGGGAAAAGGGGGAACCGCACTCGAAGCAATGGGATGCTGTTGTTTGAAAGTGTTTGACTACAAGAATATTTGGACATAAATATGGATAAATCCAACAACTCAGAGATTTAGAGGAAAATTTGCTGAATGAAAACCTTCTACATATTGCATAAACAGGGTACTCTTGACACCTGTAGGATGCAATGGTGTTTATTAAGAGGACACAGGATTAATATGTGATATTAAAATTTGTAAATCTGCATTTTATGGCATCACAAAAAAAGAGAAATTACTATATTTAGGACTAAATAAAAATAGATAATGTCAATGTATTCACTGCGGTTATAGGGTAAACAACAACAACAACAACAACTGCACTTTATGAAGCTCCGCTGAGGAGACTCAGACTAGTGACGCATCACAAACACCAGCAGCGTTTTGCCTTTTCCCTCATTAAATCAGCACTGCAGAGTCACGTTATGTCAACTCCAGCCTTCCAAACACCCACTCACATACACACAAATACAAACACACACAAGCACAGCAATGCACACATATACACACAGAAATACATGCATGTTCATACTCAGACCACCCGTGGGCGGTCAGTTAGCGTTTGGTTGTGCTTGCAGATGCTGAAGACTGCCCTTCCTAAAGGCCTACTTATAGTTCTAAGGCACTGTGTATTTATTTGTCTCTGTCTGATGCAAACAAAACCAAAAGTCCTACAGCCTTGAAAGTGTCTCCTAGAAGCTGCAGTGTTTATAATAACTCACCATACGAACAAGTTGCAGATAAAACAAACAAACTTTTCTTTCTTAAAGCTTTGCTGCTCCGTTTTTGCATTTTTGCCTATTGTATTATGCAATATCTTATGTATGAGAGTAAATCTTAATGTAACGGTGGTGGTTGAGGAAGGCCATGGAAACGCCAAAACCAATAGATTTCACCTTCTGTGAAATATACTGTATATGTCCAATTTAATGGGTGTGGTAATTACTTCTGTACAATGTTAATACTCTGGGTGTTGGGCGGAACTAAGGGAAAGGTTCTACTATGATCAAAATGTCCTCAGAAGAACAGTATAATTCATCATCTGGGGACCACAAATGTGAATATACAGTATGTTCCTCTGGATCACTTTCCAGTGAAAGTCAGTTTAAAGTAGATGAGACAGTTACTTTCTACATATAGGTCAACTGAAACTACAAAACGGTCAGTGAACTACGTAACTTTAGCTGATTAGTCAGCTAGCCAGTTAGCTAAAAACGGACCAGCTGATTTCAGATTCAGATTAGATCATTTTTTTGTTCAAAACATGTTAAGACATAAAGAAACAAATTATCCCTTAAATTTTGCAAAACAAAAAAACATACTTTTTCATGAATATTTATGCAAACTCATCCCTTAGTGTCTACCGCCCTTGGGCCCTTTTCCCTTTTCCCTTTGTTTATTTTTGTTTTGATTTTTTTTTTTTAAATGCATAAGTGTTGTGTGTTCAAGTCATGTTATAGAATTAATTAAATATGCTTGCAATGTGCCTTGTATGTTTGATATGAATCTTCAATTACAAATTGAACAAAATGTGTTTCCCTGGTCAAACAACTTACAAAATTAATAACATTTGAAACATCTTAAATTATGAATACAACATAAAAATAGAACACAGTTATAAACTTGGCAGCATGTTTAAAGAGTAGTGCATCAATAGTCGCATGCAGTCGCCCAAGTAAAAAGCGCAGAGGACAGAGTCAGGAAATTCATGAGCCTCTGGGAAGAAGATGTACCTTAGCCTCGTTGTTCTGGTTTTGAGTCTGCGCAGGCTTCAGCCTTAGGGGAGTTGGGGAACATTCATGATAAATATCATACATCTACATCTACAGCTACATCTCCTTCTACAGCTAGTCTTTACAAGACTATCATCAATAAAATACTCAATGTTGAGGTTTCTTAAAAACATTGCGTTGCACGGCATTTTTTTCATCTCCACCGAGGTGTGTCTTAAATCTTGCACTTCTGTACTTACACCTGCTAATTAAGTATGTGCGTTCACAGTGACAACATATGGCCAAATGCAGTGCACTACAAGTACCCTGTTGCTGCTCCCAAAACAATCAAAATGTTGAGTGTGCAGTGAGGAAAAAAGTCCTTTTAACAGACAGATACTTCTGACAGAACCAGGCCCTGGTTGGCCAGAGAGAAATATGATACATAATAATTATGCTATAATTATTATGGATAAAATGGAATGAGATGGCAACAGTGGCAATTATAGTAATAGTAAAGATAATAGACCTATGACTAATAATAATAGTAGTTGGGGTGCAGGGCGTAGCAGGGTGTCAAGCAGGACCATGGCAGCAGCTGCAACCACAATCCAGTTTCCACCATAATCCAAGGAAATCTTCAAGGACTCCGGTGTGTGTGTGTGTGTACATGTGTATAATTGAGAGTATCCGTTGGTTGCATCAGAAAAAAAGTGTTTTGTATCATGTTTGGCCCAATGGTAGTGTTTTTGTGTCCATGTCATATATGATCAGAAAGTGCTCTCTGAGCGGAATGAAACCCTTGCTTTGTTGGTCTAGTAAAACACGAGCACACGAGCACATGCAAATCCAGTATTGCATCAGGTTCCTCCGCTGGTATCATTCCCTTGGCTTTGCTTACTTCATTAACATCCTGACATGCCTTTTTTAACACTTTCAACGGCTGGGCAGCATGCTTATATCAAATATTTGAAGTAAAACATTTTATTTGTAAGAGGCAAAGGCATGGTGTCTCATGCCATTTTATTTTTTTCACATTTGTTTTTGTCTATTTCTTGTTTGCGTGGAGAGAATTTGGTTGGTTGTTATGGGTTTGATTTAAACTCTTCAGATGATGCTGAAATTGGGTCTGTCAGGTGAGATAATCCCCCATCCTGTCATCTTTCAGGCCAATTTGTCCTTAGGTTTTTCACAGTATGTGTGTTTTGCCATTGTTTTGTAATTTAGGAAATAAGTAAGTAAGTATGTCCTTACATTTTCCTGAGTGTTCAGAGAGAGTTTTGGTTAACTGGTTTGATTGGATTGTGTCTGTCTGTGTGAGACATGAGCAAAAAACTTTTTCTTATTGTTCTGTTCTATAGGTCATTTTTCTCTATGATGTTTCTGTGTGGTTTTACTATATGTTCTACTATACTTATGTATATAAGTGAGTGTGGGCTAGACATAGCTAGGATGTCTGACTAGTTGATTAATCGTTGCTACTTTTGATTGCCCACACCAAAAATACTAGTTGGTTAAAGCAATTGTTAAAAATTTTTGTAATTAGGTGATCATGCCACATGACTTTACCTTGCTCATCAGCAGAGCCTTGTCCTTCCGACCAGTCTTTGGTCTGGGCTCCACCCCATCTATTGCTGTTTTAATTTACACACTTTTGTACACGTGGCAAGGTATAAAAACTATGACAGATTACTAACACCCCCCCACACTATTTTTGCTTTGAGACCATTAGAACAGCTGAAGCAGGGGTTCAATAATTGGATTGGTGCACCTCTCACACCCATCTCTCTTTCTGAGCATGATGTCAAAGGGCTTTCAAGCATGTGAACAACATCAACCGTCTGCTGACCAACTAGCACCGGTATTTACAATGATACTCAACCTTTCACTGGCACAGTTTGTCATACCCACGTGCTTCAAGATGTCGTCCCTCATACAGTACCGGTGTAAAATAAAACAAGACCAGCCTGCCTGAATGATTACCACTCAGTGGCACTCACCTCTGTAGTGATTAAATGCTTTGAACAATTACATCTGCTCTTCACTACCTAGCACAGTGAAATCCATTTCAGTTTCCCTACCGTCCAAATAATGCGTAGACCTTAGAATTTCAGTCAAATATGGAGCAATTTCTACTCCTGCATCATTGAGAGCACCCTGACGGGAAACATGACTGCCCGGTACAGAAATGGCACTGAACAGGACTGCTAGGCCCTGCAGAGAGTTGTACATTCAGCTGTACATACAATAGGCGGTGCCTGACCTTGCCTAAAGAATATTCACACTAGGCAAGAAAAAGGCTAGGAGAATCATTAAAGATCCAAACCACCCAGATAATAGCTTTTCTCCCTGTTGAGGTCGGGAAAAAGGTACTAGATATACCAGGCAAACACAGATTCTCAGAAGTAGCTCCTACCCTTAGGCCCTAGGATCCCAAACAAGGAAACTGCTGTAGACTGCTTTCATTATCAGAATTATTCAAAATGTTGCAAAAGTCAGTCAACAGTATTTAAACAGCTAAATTTGACATAGCAAACTCTATCCACTGGAGTATACTGTATTTACAGCAAACTAAATGCACATAACGACCACAATATTTACACAATATCACACAAAGCACACCATATTGTTGTGAATTTTTCTAATTTTAAAGCTCTTTTCATGGAAAAGTGGATTGGCTTGCTTTGTGCAAATGTTTTGTTTTTTATTGAAAACAACATTGGTATATAGTCTACTTTAGTGTTAGTATTTCATACATAATAATCTCACTTGGAGCAGTAATCACACTTAATCTCTCACACAATCTAACACTGTCAAGTTATGATTGTTTATGTTCTGTTTACTCTTTTATTTTGATAGTCTTGTTTTTCTGTCTAGTCTTGCCTAATCCTGCCTTTAGTTTTCCCACCCTTGTGATTTGCTGATGTCTTTTACCTGTTCCCAGCCCTTGTGTCACCTGTCTCCTAGTTTCTCATTACCGTGTCAGGGCTGGGTCACCATGACAGTGTTGTCGCCCACAATCAACCTGCAGTGATGTTTGAAATGGAGATACACATATTGTGCCTTTTGAATGATACAGCAGTGTATAAATACTTGTACCGTTGATAATACTGTGAACATGTTTCTTATGAATTTCTCAGCTAATCATAATCTGTAAAAAATTGATTTGGCTCCAGCTCCTTGAGTGCAATCTGCGTGTGTGTGTGTGT
>NC_045742.1:27504033-27506901 GCF_008692095.1 Etheostoma spectabile
GTGTGTGTGTGTGCGTGTGTGTGAGAGAGGGACCCAACCTGTTCCTTCCCTTAACATCTTACTGATGGATTTATTTTAAAATTCTGCACTTTTTTCTGAAAATGCATAGTTTTCCTATTAACCCACATCCAAATAATTATAATACAATATTTTGTTTAGGAGAGGCATTAACCAACCATAGATGTACTCTCTGTAATACTGGTCACTTCTTTTCTACACTACATCTGGAATAAAACTATATTGTCATTTAGTTGCTCAAATTCTCAGTACTAGTACCCACTGTAGCAGTATCAGTTCTAACACTGCTTTTATGAGGTATCACCATATGTCATTCTGTTTTCTTTAGATTAGATCATATGATATCAGGGGGAATGGCTATACTTACAAATCCTGAATGTAGTGACAATGTTTTTGCTTTTATGTCAACAAATAACCCAAAGTGATTGTCTTGATAATGTTATGCATAAGACTTTTTTTTTTATATCCTGGACACGGTCTTGTCTTTGACTCGAACCTCTTTGGACTCGGTCTTGACTTGGTCTTGGCTAGTCCTGGTCTTGGACTTGTCTTTGACTCAACAAAGGTGGTCTTGACTACAGCCCTGCCCGGTGTATTTAGTCTCTGTTCTGTATTTGTCTCTGGTTGGATTATTGTGTTCTAAGCAGTGTTTTAAAAAGTAGTAAACTTTCCACTCAGAATCTTATTGGCGTCCATTTTGGCGTCTCCCGCTCGCTATCCACTCAAAACGTAACGTTACTACTCTTTGGCTGGCTCACAAGCCCAAACAAGTGTGTGCAGCGAGTCTGTTGTTTTGTTTCTGGTCTAGCTAGATCCGGTGTGGTGTTGTAGTTTTTCTAAAATTACTAGTTGTTGCACAGCATGTGAAAAAAAACTACAAAGTTTTGTAGGCCAAATAGAGCGTTGATCTTGTGATTAAAAAAATGTAAGCTGTTAAAATGGATTTGCATTAACGACAGTACCGCATTTAACTGACAGCCCTAGTAATTGTCCCTGACAACATTAGTTATTTATTCGGCCATTTTTGCAGAATTACATGGTGACATTTGTGGTGGTTTTATTTGCTTACCTTTCAAATCAGATCAAACCACACCTACACAGTCCCAATGAAGAGTATTTAAGTGGTAAACTCTTATGTTAATACATAATGATAGTTTTTAACTTTATTTGTTGTTTACATAGTGTTACACATTTGTTGGACTGCCTAACTGCTTTGATTGTAGGAAATTGCACAAAAGTTGTTGTTTTTTTGCATACAGTGCTTTAATTTGAAAAGAAGTACAAAAGCCTAGTGTTTACAAACATATATTGTATGTTCATATTCACATACCTTTTCATAATCAGTCAGCTCATGAGTGGATGCTAAATTGTGATGGGAAACCTATAGTTAATGCCATTTCTGATTGATCTCTGATTATAATGATGTTTATGACACCTTGAAAATAATTATTGAATAATGGGTTACATGACTGGCAGCAGAGTAGCATAGCTATAACAAAACAAAAGCATCCATCCAAGTGAAGGGTCCTTGTGTAACAGTGACCCCCCGGGAGGATGAAAGGAAAACAGAAAAAAAAACATTTTCCTTTCATCTCTTCAATCCTTTCAATTCGGAAGAGGTTCACGTTTCATGGGTGAAATTGGTGACACTGGGTTGCCGTCTTGTTCAGTGTCTCCATATTCCTATTTGTGTTTACTGCTGCTACGTCTTCCTGGGGAGTTGAGGCATGAGGAAGAGGGGATAGGAGGGTTTGTTGTTGTCTGCTGTTTTTGTTCGTGCCAGTATTCAGCAAAGCACTGCTACCACAAGATTTGCATTTGGAAATAGATAGGTGGGAATACATACAGAGACATAGATATATAGAGAGGCCGGCGACACGGTGTCTGACTAAAGGGAAGCAAAGAAGCACTAGTATAATGCCAGTGCCTTGCAAATCCTCTTTTAGCTACAGAAACATTTCAGAAATGGAGAAAAATGACCATTCTCCCCCACTGACACCTCTGCAATGAGGGGATTTTACTAATCATTACTGCAGTGTTGGCATGAATGATTTTTTAAACATTTGAGGGGCAACGTTACCTTTCATTTTCAGTCTAAAAGAAATGTAGCTTTAGGTTTCCAGACACCATGGAGTAGTACTACTCAATAGTACTATAGCAGTATATTTCAGAGATGCTGTTTTATTTTTGCTGGGAGACTCTTTCTTTCCACAGGGATTGAGGTAAATAGAGATGCAGAAAAGTAGGGATTGATGGAGGGCATTTGAGGAAGGAGAAGTATTTTGGTTGTTGCGTTCCACCAGCTATTTAAGACTTAAAAGAGTTACTGCATACTTATAACTCTTATAAAGAAAACAGCTTCATTAAAACTGACTTTTTTGACACCTCCTTAAGGGGGACAAAGCTGGGGAAAGTTGGCTTGCTTCCATACTAAAAGTTTATTCTTTATCAGTTAAAAGACGCAGGAGAAGACAAGGTTGTTGTGTTAAAAATGCACTAATTTCTCAGCCAAAATCAAGGTTCAAGGCTGCATCACAGTGAGTATTTCAACTCCATTAAACAAGATGGCACAATATTGCTCTATATGCTGAAATATATAGACTCTGGGAAAGTTACTTCTACATGGGATGTGATAAATTAAAATGCAAATAAACAAACATGAGTCGGTAGTGAGTACTCCAACCACAGATGAAAAAAATACTAGATGTGACATGGCATCATAACTAATGGGATAACTGTCCGCTATCATACCTGGGAATTGTTTACAATTGTCACCTATGGGCAACAAATATGTTTTCAGCTACATAGCACCTAATTGCTTTACCAAAAGGACCGAAGAGACCAGAGATG
>NC_045742.1:27506911-27526071 GCF_008692095.1 Etheostoma spectabile
TTTCCACATGCATCAGTATAAAATCAATTTTTTTTTTTTAACCATTGACATTGAATGGAAAGAGCTAATTTAACTACATTTTATTTATAGTGTCAAATCTCAACATGAGTTATCTTAGGACACTTTACAGATAGAGTAGATCTAGAACACACTATAATTTACAAAGACTCAATTTCAATTTCCCATGAGCAAGTATTTGGTTTGACAGTAGCAATGAAAAACGTCCCTTTTACAGGTAAAACCTCGGACAGACCCAGGCTCTAGGTGGGCGGCCATCTGCCGCTACCGGTTGGAACTCAGAGACTCTGATACAGATTTAAAGAAATATGATTCATAATAATTATAGCAGTTGGTATGATGAGCCATGGCAATTATATGTAACATATATTATATGTAACAATACAGGCAATAGAACTATGACTAGAAATAATAGTTGTAGCAGTGCCATGGCAGCAGCTGCCAGAGCCAATGCGCTTACAACTTTGAGGTATCACTTTAAAAATGACCATCATCATCACCCCAACAAGTGTTCCTCCACACTTCAGGGACCAGCCAACAAATCCAGTATGTCTCCACTCTTTGAGGTCTAGGCTTTTAATCCAACATTATCATTATTGAAGAGAGCACGCTTCAAATCTACAATTTTTGGCCGACATTCGCTTTGAAGCTATGCATGAGTCAAAAGAAAAACAAGAGACCATGCTCCTGTGAGTCCTGTTGAAAGGCAGTGAGGATTAAAACACACACTAAGATGGGCATTGCGGGTTTGGGGTGACGACAGCCACCTTCAGAAGAAGAATTTTTGACTTTTTATGAAACCAGTGCTATCTTCCACCAGAGAGAGAGAGAGAGAGAGAGAGCCAGAGCATTTCTGTCGTTTAGTATGTGGGTGTAGATGGGAGGAAGGCAAGGGAAGAAGCATCAGCCTGTAACATGGAGCATGACATAAAACATATTGTCTATTACACTGCACATGATAAAAACTTGTGCATCCTCACTACCCTTGCTACCATTTAGACACAGCACATCACGTCATACTATGAGAGCCACGCCCACCATTGACTTTTACTGCCTGAAGGTGTCTCCTCATCAATTTTGTCTGCTAGCGATCAACAGAAAAATGCATAAAATCTGCTGTGTGGTGATATTCAACTGGGAAAATAACACACTGAATGTGTAGAAAACCAGTTTCATGGCTTCAGTTGATATCAGTGTACATATGGTTTGGATGGAATACATTTCGTCACTTCTCCTGCCTTTAGGACATTTTTCCTGGGCTACATCTCCTTTGACTTGCTTCATCCGGCCCCCTCTGCTGCGCTGTGCCATCAAGGATGTTTCTCACTGTTTGAAAGATCTTTGTTTACGCATTAAATTACCTTGTAATTGAGTTTCTGGCCCCTGTTTAGCATGGAAATGAAAAGAACAGTAAATAAAGAATTAGTGATTCAAGACATGTTACTAATTAGAAAAAAAAGCATATACTTTGATTTCAGTTGTGTGGGTTGGTCACACAACTGAAATCAAAGTATTTGCTTTTTTTGTGCTGCTTTCCAATGTATTTTTCACAAGCTGTCTATTTTGTTGATTAATGACCTAATCTCCATTTTGATATTATCATAATGTCACTTTGCTTTATCAATCATGTCAGCTGAATTCCCTCAATATAAACAAAATGCCTTGAGTGTGCACTTTTGGAACAGAATTTAATCAACTTTCTCCTAGACATGCAAAGGTGGCAGGTTACATACCGCCACCACCATAGGTATAGTTTTCAACAACAACAAAAAACTATTATTATTATTCAGTGTTAATGTACATTTAATTCATCACTTTGACTAAATAATTACCCTTCCCTTAGTTTATTGTGCATGGCGTCTGTTCAGGACTCCACTGAGTTTATATCCGCTCTACGGGCCCAATGCAAGAACATTCATATTCTTATCTTATAACTTGTGATTGGGAGGGTGTCGGTTCAACCCCCAGACCGACAGGATAAAATCTTGGCGGGGAAAGTAAAAGAGCAGTGCTTGTCCCTCCCTCATTACCACCACTGAGGTGCCCTTGAGCAACTTGAGCAGCTGTCAACACGTCATGAGAGCAGAGCTGTACTGTGACTGTTATTAAGAGTGAGTGTTTTGACATGAAGTTGACATTAAGTAAAGGAAATACACTATTTGTCTTTGGAAAGCAAAGTAGACCATGACTGATGGCATAAAGGGGATGAGACAGTCATGATAATAATCCAGTGATGTAGTATTTTGGATATCTGCAGGGAGAGTGTTCCAGAGGGATGGGGCTGCAATACTAAAGGCTCTGTCTCCGAAGATACAGAGTCTTGTGTGGGGAATGGAGAGCAGACCAGCGCCTGAGGACCACAGGTTTCAGGGTGGGGTGTATGGATGGAGAAGGTCGGAGAGGGACTGTGGGGCCAAAGTATGGAGGGATTTGTAGGTGAGAAGGAAGATTTTATATGTGATGCGGGACTTAATTGGGAGCCACTGAAGGTGGATGAACGTTGGCGTGATGTGCTGTCAGGTTGTTGTGTGGGTTAGGGTAAGCATTTTGGACATACTGGAGCCTGTCTAGTGTTTTTCCGGGGACCCCAGAGAGGACTCCATTGCAGTAGTCCAAACAGAACTTTATGAAAACCCCGGAGTCAGAGAGTGATGTCCAGAGTCTGGAGAAGATTTTGAGATGATAAAAGAGTGATTTGTTAATGGATTTAATGTGAGTATGGAAAGAGAGGGTGGAGTCCAGGATTACACAAAGGTTGCGGACGTCAGAGGATGGGCAAATGGCGCACACATCAACATCATGGACGAGGCTGTTCAAGTTGAGTAGTTTTAATATCATGCAGACCGTTGACCAGGGAGAGGGGAGGGGGATGATTGAGTGGATGATTTGGTGCTGATATAGAGTTGTGTATTGGCGTAGGAGTGAATTGAGACCATGTTGCCGTATCTGACCAAGGGGGAGCATGTAGATGGTGAAAAGCATGGGCACCTTGAATCACGCCTTGGTTGACCAGAGCTGGGAGAGGTCAAGGAGAATGAGTATGCTGATGTGTCCAGCAGTGGTGAGTAGATCATAATTATGTGATTATGATGTACAATGATTCAATTCAATTCAATTCAATTTTATTTATAGTAGAAATTCATAACAAGAGTTATCTCAAGACACTATACAGATAGACCACACTCCAGAATTTACAAGGACCCAACAGTTCTAGTAGTCTCCTCCAGAGCAAGCAACAGTGCGACAGTGGCGAGGAAAAACTTCCTTTTAGGCAGAAACCTCGGTCAGACCCAGGCTCTTGGTAGGCGGTGTCTGACGGGCCGGTTGGGGTTAGATATAGATGATACAGTCTGAATGTTGACTGAAGGGGTTCATAGAGCTCATGGTTGCACATGCTGATGGACTTGGGTGGCAACTGCTTTATCCAGGATTCTACTTAGGAATGGAAGGTTAGCAATTGTCCGGTAGTTGTTTGCATCCTCCGGATCCAAACATGGCTTCTTGAGGATAGAGCTGACTAAGGCAGTTTTAAAGTAGGTGGGTATTACACCAGATTCCAAGGAGCAGTAGATGACATCCACCATGATAGTAAACAGGACAGGCAGACATACCTTGACCAGGACTGTAGGCACTGGATCCAGGGAACAAGTGGAAGCCTTTGCTATTGTGACCAGCTTGGTCACTAGATGGTAGTCCATGGACGTGAAGGAGGAGAGGCAGCGCTGAGGCACATGAGCAGGGGAGGGAGCAATGTCCTGTGCTTGATTGGAATTAGAAATGGATGGGGCACACCCCAGGAGTTGCTGATGGATAAGTTCCACTTTGGCCTGGAAGAAATCCGGGAATTTGGTGCAACGATCAGGTTCAACCAAAGGTAGGTGGTTGTCAGTGGGGCGTAGCAGGTGGTTATAAGTGGAACACAGCATTCTGGGGTGGTTTTGTTGATTGCCGATGAGGGTAGTGAAATAATTGGTCTTGGCTTTGGAAAGAGCTCCTTTGTAGAAGCTCACATGTTCTTGTAGGCTTTTAGTTGGACAGTGTGGTCAGGTCTTTTATGAAGTCTCTCCTGTCGGTGACCAGAGACTTTCATGGTGTGAAGTGCAGCGGTGTACCAAGGAGCAAGTGAAGGAGACAGTAGTTTTAAGGAGGGCAAGAGAGCCTAGGCTCAGAGACAGAGCAGTGTATTAGTGGGTTGCCATGGCATTTGGCGTACGTGTCAGTGCATGAAAAGTGGGATTTTCGTCAGTAAGCAGCACTGTAGATTGTTGTGGTAGTTCAGGTTTACGACTGCACACGGCAATTTGTAGGCAACACCAAAAATGCTGTGAATTGTTGGAAATTGATGTGGGCCTTGCTTGGCAGTTGGTCCAACCATAACCCCTCCTAATTCTGGGGGTGGATTTAACATGTAAATGAAAATGCAGTGAGCTATATAAATGGAAATCAAGGCAGCAGTGAGAGTCTTACCCCAGGTGACATTTTTCTAAAAGGTGTTAACTCCATTTTAAGAAACTCTCTGGTAGGAATAGATCAGGTTCAGTATAGCCTAATTATAGTTAATGTGTATGTCATTAGCAATGGCCAATGTTATGTAAAAAAAAACTGTATTAAATAAAAATGTATTTCAACAATTAGTTTTAATCGGGCTTTGCCACAAAGGTAAGATGTGCATTCCATGCAAACAACCTCACAGTCTCTTAGAGCTCAACCACTGTGCATAGTGGCATGACTACAGTGACCTTTTCTTTGGTCATGCTTAAATGCACAGTGGATGTGTTAACCACATGTCTCCCAGCAATGCCATCAACAGGCAGAAATGATGCTGGGTATGACCTGTCACTTCCCTGCAAGCTCCAAACTTTGTTTGGCTTTCCAAAAAAACGTCTGTCCGGATTGGGATAAAGCCAGGAAACTGGCACATTAACATTTTTGAATGCAGCACCTTTTCCACAACATTAACACATGTAAACTGCTATACAATGGCTCATTGTAGTTCTGCTAGAAGTTCAAGGATGGGTTCCTCAAAACTATGTTTCCACAACACTTAGCATATACATGTACAGTATGTAGACTCTTCTGCTCTAGATCATTCCATTGAATAAGTTACATTCAGATATGTTACCCGTTTGCCTGTCATGGCAAAACCGTCAATGTGAGTGAAACAAAGTTACATCTGATGATACATTTTCAACACTGCATGTCTGTCAGGCTCAACCAAGATTGTCCGGTAGAATGGAGAGAGAGGCACCACAGTACAGTTTTTAAGAGAAGTCTTTCTGCTGACACCAAAACACTATGATTCACATAAAGCATATCAGCTGTGGCACTGCATGACAAAATCCCAACTATTTGTTTTTCTAAAATACTGCAGGTATCCATCTGTTACTTCCAGTCTAGTGATGGATATCACTCTGGAGCAAAGTATGATAAAAGACTGCACAAAGACAAACCACATGTCATAGTGTCTGTTGTTGATAAGCCCCTGATAAAACAGTGAGTAAATGGTTGTCCAGTTTTTCCACTGATCTGCTGTAAATCCTGTAAAGCCAGATGAAATCCGTAAGGGAATTCTTCCAACCTCATAAGGTACTTTGATGATTTCCACTCCAACTTGAAGTTCATCAAGGCTTTTTGTTGTTAAAATTCTTAGTTCTGTCCACAGTCTGAATACATGTCTTGTCGTACCAAGGAGAAGGTTGTGCGTTGGATCTATGACGGCAAATCTGATGGCATCATAGTAACCTAAGCGGAAAAGTTCTGACCATCTAGCTCCATACTTGCGTTCAATTCTTTTCTGTTTGCCTTTGTCCTTGCCCGTTTGGATAATATAGCATAGTGTGTGTGATCCATCGACATGCATGGCTCACGAAGACCGCTCAGCTTCTGAGTAGTCAAATTTTTCACAAAATTCTTTCTTGCTGAACACTTGTGGCATCCTGCAAATGTAATTAAAAATGCAATATGTTATACACATATTTCTATTTGAGCATTCAATGAAACAGACCAACTTACATGTTGTTTTTATTGATTCAATGACCAATATTAATGCACATTGATTAAAGCAAAGAATGTCCTCTGTATTCTCCATGTCCAACAAAGCCTCCACATTTTCTAGTTGCAGGGATATCTGATAAAAGACAAAGCAAAGCTGCTCTGTACACCTGATGTCCTAAGAAAGAGCTGTCTTCCAGAATCATGCCATGTCAAAGTTCTTAAAGCTCATCAACTAAGGGGTCTAAGAAAGCATTAAGGTTCAGTGATGGCTCTTTTGGTCCAGCGATTAGTCCAACGAGAATCATATTTTCTTCCTTAAAAAATCTTCACGAGGTAGATTCAAAATGATCAAGTAGATGGCTCCAACTAAATAATGTGTATCTTTGAAAGGTTGGAACCAGTCAACATTTAGCATCAAGGCCAATTTATTTGGCTATCCAGGTCCATCCAAATACAGGTCTTTTAACAAGTCATTCCAAAGACTGCACAACACTCTTGTAAAAGTAAGAACATATTGAATTGACATACTCTTTTGTTGTGGGTTGGGGTTTTTGTTTGGGGTTATTTTCTCCATTGTGTGGCTTCCCTGGTTTTTGTCCCGTTTTCTCCCTAGTCTGGTGTCATAGATTCTGTCTTATGTTTCCCTGTGTGGGTTTGTTATGCTTTCTGCTTTATTTTGTAGTCAACTTCCTGTCTTGTCCTGTCTTGTCTAGTCTAGCTTTACTCTGTTTGTCTGATGTCCAGCCCCGCCCTAATGTGATTCACTGTTTGTCTCATCTGTTCCCTATTACCTCATTACCTCATGTATTTTACCCCAGTGTTTCCTTTGCCTCTTGTTAGATCCTTTTGTTCTCCAGCGTGTCGTCACCTCTCCTCCGTTCCAGCTCCAGTAAGACTTCCCCGTATATTTTTGCCTGTTTACCTTCCCCTGTGAGTTTCCAGCCCTTGTGCTTCGGTTTTTGGTTTTTTCTCGGCTCCCTGTGTTTTGACGTTTTTGTTTTCTGTTGCTGCTGTGTTTCCCCCAATAAACCCTTTTTGCCTTCCACCTGCTACCTGCGTTTGGGTCCTCCTTCCGCCCCATCACAACATAAGGATCTACCCAGTCATGGACCCAGCAGAGTACACCTTCGAGCCGCTTCTCCACCCCTGGACCCGTTGGCGGACCTAATGTCCTCCGCGTTCTGCCGCATGCACGACGGGGATCCCACGGAGACGTGGCACCTAATGATGGTGCGGTGGAGGAGGTAGACAGGGTTTGGCCCCTCCCGGAATCGGCGAACCGGCTAATACGGTGTTCCGAGAGCCACGCGCGACCCCGCTCTCTGGAGGCGCGTAGAGGAACTTGAGCGGCTGGAGTACACCCTCCACCGGTTCGTCACCGAATGGGGAGGACCACAGATGCCGAGCGCCGGCTGACCATATGTGCCCTGATCAGGAACTCTGTGGCAGGCAAACCCGGCTTTTCAGGCTTCCAGGAATAAGGCCCTGCTAAGAGAGATCTACCAGCTGAAGCCAGCCTGCAGACCACCTTGATTCCTACCAGCGAGCCGGCGCCCAGCCTTCCGGACCTCCAGCCGCCTACTGCCGCCACCGCGGCGGACCCCCAGCCGCCGCTCCCGCCGACGGCGACCCCCCACGCCAGCTCCCGCCGACAAGGCGGACCCCCGCCGGGCCTGTAGAGGCGGATGCCCGGGAGTGTGCACGGACAGTCCCCCTCCTGAATCCACCTCTGACCCCCAGCGGTCACCCGGCCACCCAAACCACCGACCGACCCCTTGGACCCAGACCGAAACCGCCGACTGGCCCCCAAGACCCGACCGCCGACTGGCCCCCCTGACTCCGACCGCCGTCCAGACCTCCAGACCCCAACCGCCGACTGGCCCCCTGACCCAGACCAGCCGACCGGCCCCTTAGATTCAGACCAGCCGACTGGCCCCCCTGACCCAGACCAGCCGACTGGCTCCCCTGACCCAGACCGGCCGTCCAGACCTCCAGACCCCAACCGGCCGACTGGCCCCCCTGACCCAGACCAGCCGACCGGCCCCTTAGATTTAGACCAGCCGACTGGCCCCCCTGACCCAGACCAGCCGACTGGCTCCCCTGACCCAGACCGGCCGACCGGCCCCCCAGAGCAGCCGACCAGACCACCCAACCCTGACCAGAGGCCCAGCACTTCTGACCCCCGGCTGGCGCTCGGTGGCCCTGCCCTCTGGCCGACGGCCAACGTTTTTGGCCCTCGGTCGGCGGTCAGCGCCCCCGACCCCCAGTTGGTGTCTGGGCCTCCGCCCTCTCTGGGCACTGGCTCCCTGAGTCCCCCTGGTCCCGGTTCCGGGGGTCCCCCGGAACTCAGTCCCCCGGCTTCCTCCGGTCCTGGCCATAGTCCCAGGCCCTCAGGAACCCCAGTTCCTCATGACCTGACCCCCCTTAGTCCTGGTCTCCCTAGTATTGTGTCCGTCCCTGTCTCTGTCTTTGTCCCCATTGCTGTGTCTGTTCCTGTCCCTGTCTCTGTGCCTGTTTGTGTCCCCGTCCCAGTGATTGTCCCTGTGCCTATGTCTGTCCCTGTGCTTGTCTCGGTCCCCGTGTTTGTCTCTGTCCCAGTCTTCGTCTCTGTCCCGGTCACTGTCTCTGTCCCTGTCACCATTCCTGTCCCCGTCTTCCTCCCTGTTCCTCCGTCCATCCCATCCAAAATTGTCCCCAAACCCGACCCGTCCATGTCCACGTCCGTCCCACCTGTTTGCTCAGAGTCTGGCCTGTCCCCTCTTGAAATTCCTAGTGCGCCCCCCCGTGGGCTTCTCCGTATTCCTCGTGCTCCTAGTGCGCCCCCCTGTGGGCTTCTCCGTGCTCCTAGTGCGCCCCTCCGCGGGCTTCTCCGTGCTCCTAGTGCGCCCTTCCGTGGGCTTCTCCGTGCTCCTCGTGCTCCTAGCACGCCCCTCCGTGGGCTTCCCCGTGTTCCTCGTGCTCCTAGCACGCCCCCCCGTGGGCTTTCTCGCGTCCTTAGTGCGCACTCTAGAGGGCTTTTCCGCGTGCCCCTTCGTAGGCGTCGTTGTGCGCCCTCTCCTGGGCACCTTCGCGGCCCTCTTGCGCCCTCTAGTGGGGCTTTGTAGTATACCCGCTCTTGGGTCTCTAGTGCGCCCTCTCCTGGGCACCCTCGTACATTCCCTTCGAGCCTCCTGGTGCCCTTCCCTTGGTTAATCGTCGTTCCCTGTGTTTGGTAGTCACCCATACTGTCTGTGTCTCTATCTCTCTCCACCCTGCTCGTCCAGTCTCTCTGTGTGTCCCCCGTGCTCGGCCCTGCTCCCTTCCTGTTATCTCTTTGCGTGTTTCGCTCTTTGCCCCTATCTCCCTGCGCTTTTCTCTTTCCCTGTGTCTGTCCTGCTCTCTGGGTTTCAGTCCCTTTTTCTGCCGGTTTGTGTGGGTGACTCTCCCCGTTCCTCTCAGTTTCTAGTGTTTTTTGGCTTTAGGCTGCGCTGTCCCTGCTTGCTTCTCCGCTCCTCTTCTCTGTTCTTCTCCTCCTAGTCCTCTCTTGTCTTCATCCTCGCCCCTTCCCGATTACTCGTCTCAATCGCACTGTCTCTCTTGCTTTCTGTATCTGTCTGTCTTGCTCTCTGTACTGTATCTGTCTGTCTTGCTCTCTGTGCTTCTCCCTCTTTCGGTGTGGCTCTGTGTCTCACTGTCTTTCTGGTTGTATCAGTCTCTCCCATGTCTCTCTTGGTCCCTGTGTCGGTCTAGTTCACTCTGTCTCTGCGTCTTGCTGTCTCTTCCCCTTTCTATGTCTGTCTGTCTTGCGCTCTGCGTCGCTGTCCCTTTCTCTCCCCCTGTTTGTTTGTGTGTAGCTCGCTCTCTTTCCGTGTGTCTGTCTCTTGCTCTCTGTGTCTCTCTCCGTCTCCCCGTCTCTCTCTGGCTCTCTCTCTGTGCCTGCCCCTAGTTCCTTTTCGGCTCCCTTTCTCTGTCCCTCTCCTCCAATCCCTCGCTGTCTTTGGTCCTCGCCCTGTCTCCATTGCTCTGTCTCTGTTGCTCCCTATGTCTGTCTGTCTTCTCTGTGTCACTCTCGCTCTGTTTGATGTCTCTGTCTGTCTCTCTCTCTCTTTCTGTTGGTTGTCTCTGTTTCTCCCGGTCGGTTTTGCTCTCCGTCCTGGTGTCTTTTCCCTCTGTCTTTTTCGTTCCCGTGTCTGTCTGTCTGTCTGTCTGTCTGTCTGTCTGTCCTCTGTCTCTCTCATCGTTTTGCTGTCTATCTCTCTCTGTCGCTCCTCTCCTTCTATTGGGTCTCTGGGTTCTACCGCTCTGTCTCTTTCTCCTCCTCTGTCTTGTTCTGTGTCTCTTTCCCGTCGCTCTCCGCTCTCCGCTCTCTGTCTCTGCTCTCTCTTATCCCTTCGTCTCCTGTCCTACCCTTTGTCCCTCCTAGTCTTTTCTCCTTTGGTCCCTCGCTCGCTACTGGTCTCAGCCTTGTTCTGGACTTCCTGGCCCGCGTTAGTCCTTCTCTTTGTCGGTCTTCTGTCCTATCCTTTCTCCCCTCCCGCGTCCTCTAGTCTCAGTCTTGTCCCTCCTTCGCCCTCTCCTTCATCTCCTTTCCCCATCTCCTCTTCCTTGGTCTCCTCCTTCCGGTCGCTCCCTCCTCCTCAGTCCCTCTCTCACTCCCTCCTTCTCAGTCCCTCTCTCGCTCCCTCCTTCTCAGTCCCTCTCTCGCTCCCTCCTTCTCAGTCCCTCTCTCGCTCCCTCCTTTCCAGTCCCTCTCTCGCTCCCTCGTTCCTTCCTCTTCGGTCCTGCTCCTATCTCCGCTTCATTCCCTTGTTATGCCTCTTCCTTGTTCCCGGTTCTGGCTTCCTTTGTCCGTGCTCCCCTATGCCCTTGTCCCCCGTGCTCCGGGTTTCCTTCTGTCCCCTAGTTTCTCCGTCCCTTGGCCCCCTCTTTTCCAGTGTCTTCCGCCCTTACTGGGTTGTTTTTTGTTCTCTTTTGGGTTTTTGTTTGGGGTTTTTGACATCTGGTATCTGTCTTTGGGGGGGGGTTCTGTTGTGGGTTGGGGTTTTTGTTTGGGGTTATTTTCCCATTTGGCCTTCCCGGTGTTTTTGTCCCGGTTTTCTCCCTAGTCTGGTGTCATAGATTCTGTCTTATGTTTCCCTGTGTGTGTTTGTTATGCTTTCTGCTTTATTTTGGTAGTCAACTTCCTGTCTTGTCCTGTCTTGTCTAGTCTAGCTTTACTTTGTTTGTCTGATTGTCCGCACCCCCGCCCTAATGTGATTCACCTGTTGTCTCATCTGTTCCCTATTACCTCATTACCTCATGTATTTACACCCAGTGTTTCCTTTGCCTCTTGTTAGATCCTTTTGTTCTCCACGTGTCGTCACCTCTCCTCTGTTCCAGCTCCAGTAAACTTCCCCGTGATATTTTTGCCTGTTTACCTTCCCCTGTGAGTTTCCGCCCTTGTGCTTCGTTTTTTTGGTTTTTCTCTGGCTCCCTGTGTTTTGACGTTTTTTGGTGTCTGTTGCTGCTGTGTTTTCCCCCAATAAACCCTTTTTGCCTTCCACCTGCTACACTGTGTTTGGGTCCTCCTTCCGCCCCCATCACAACACTCTTTACCGCTGGAAGATTTTGCTTTTCTTTGCCAGGCAAAGCCACATTTCTTCCTTAATGCAGACCTCTACTGTGGATGACTGTAGAATGGGATGTGACCAGTCTTACAAACCTTGAGCTCATAGGTTTCAGTAAGCACGTATACTGCCATACATTTTGGACAAACAGCATACTGCAAGAAGTTGTCATGGAGGATACCAGTCCATTTCCTTAAGGAGACTAAAGTCTTTGGAATATTGCTTGTAAAGGCGGTGAGGGAATTAGTACAGAGAACATTTCCAATTATCCACATGCACTTTTTTGATGAGAAGTTATGTGATGGAATTGTCAGAAATCTTGAAGGTTGATTGCCATGACAAACACGTCATGGCCAGAAGTTTAATCAAGTCTTCTGGTGTTTCATTTGTGGACTGTTCACTTGCCAGGTTGATGACACCTGGTTAATGTGGAGGTGAGAGATCACGGCCATTAGCCGACACTGTCGGGAGGGTGACTTCTTGGAGTCCATAACATTGACAATCCCACACGCCTTCTGCTGCATGGCACAGACAACTTATGTCTCCATATTTTAGTATGCCAGGTGTGGTACTTATCACCTGGTGCATTCGCATGGTTCCTTTTATGGTTCTTGTGCGCCAGGGAAAATGCATCGTGCCTGTTAACTTCCCAGCAGAAACATCGCTTGTATCTATATCTTTGTTTTAAGTTGACTTTTAAGCATATTGACTTCATCTGTAAAAGTAATTTTCATGAAAACTAGGTGGCTTAGCTAATTGCAGTATTTTGCTGTTTCCTAGTTTCACACTCTCGTCTCTCATCACTCATCTCATATGTATGGATCAGCACAATGTGAAAAAAATAAATCTGCATACAAAGAATTCCAGATTTTTTCATGTTCATGAATAGAGAGAGTTTAGCTCACTGTTAAGTTGGAGTTACTACACCGTAGCAAGAACAGTACAGTTACAATATCAGTAGTTTGTGTCTACATATGCAAGCTCGTCTCTCAAGTTCTTCAGTACGACAATGACCACGCATGTGATTGGAGGAACCCAACGAGCCTTGTCCAATCACGTGCGAGGTCATGGCCATGACTCTTACTGTACTTCCAGTTATTCCATGAACTATTCAATTTATAATGTACATGAATTACTTATCATTAACTTAACCCTCATGTTGTCCTCAGGTTAAATTGATCCGTTCTTTTTAACTACCCAAAATAACATGATTGATTCCACACAATGCTGTTTGGCAAATACAAATCTCTACTTTCATTCATTTTGGGGTGTCTTATTTAATTGTATAGCATTTGAAAAAAATAATTGAAGCGGTTTTCAAAATAGCATTGAGTAAAAGTTGACATATTCCAGTCTGTGATTGTCCATCAACATCCATCCTTTAATTTTAGTCAAAATAATTCCTAAAACATTAAAATAAAGAGCTAAAAGTGTTGATAAAGAGACAAAAACTTAAGAAATACTTAAAAACGTTGATTAAAAGCGTCAAAAGTGTTGATTTTCAATTTTAACCGGAAGACAATACAAGGGTTAGGTATATGGATCCACTATCAATATACTTAACCCTTGTGTTGTCTTCCCAATAAGTATATCGAAAGTTATTAATACGCGCTCCCTTTTTAACAAAGGGTTGAAAGTGCACTGAGTTGCCATTTGTTAAACATATTTATCTAAATCTTTTTCTAGTGCCATCTAGCTGGGTCAACAAACACAACTAATGGTTCATGAAGCTTTATTTGGATATCACTTCTTGGGGCAGTGGTTAGAGAAGCAAGCTTGTGACTGGGAGGTTGTGGGGTTCAATCCCCAGACAGGATAATATCTGGGTGGGGAAAGTGAAAGACCAGCGCTTGTCCCTTTCTCAATACCACCACTGAGGTGCCCTTGAGCAAGGTCCTTAACCCCGACCGTTCCAGTGGAACTGCACAGTGGCCAGCAGATCAGACTGTGGTTGTACTGGGCAGCTTCCAGGTATGAAAGGTAAAAAAAAATATTAACAAAATAAAATCAAGCTTTATTTGGACATCACTTCTGGAGTTGGCAAAGTTTAATAAAGACCATGAATGTCGAACTGTTGTTGGCGCAAGAGGAAAAGTCAGGGAGTTAACAAAGTTATTTTCTGGAGATAATGAATGTCAGTACTAAAATTTGTACCAGTCCCTCTTGTAGAAGTAGAGTTTCCCTGGATAAGTGCAAATGTTGACTAGTTGGTAGGCTACAGGAAAGGTTTTGAGATCACCAAAGACATTAGGATACATCATCTGGGGATAAAGAATGTCTGAACCAAATGTCATGACAATCTATTAATAAAGTGTTTTTGAGACATTTCAATCTGGAGCAAAGTGGTTACAAACTTACCCACCGAAATTGCTAGCATGGCTAAAATGTCTAAAACATCAGTATAGACAACTTTACTGTTCCCACAAATCTTTCAAATTTGGATGAAAGCCATTCGCCTTTGCTCAAATGCTCTTTTATAGACTGTATTTTGCTATTTTCTGTTATATTAACAATAGCAGCGTAGAAAGGAGAAGAAAAGCTGGCAAAATGAAAACATTCCGTGCAGAAAGAGCTGCGCATTCATCATTTTACACTGCATTGTTTGCCTGGAGTCTCACGGAATCACAATATAATTACATTTTTACATAAGCTCCATGCGGAGCTGATAAAATAAACCACTATTCTGTGGATTATTTTTTCATGTGTATGTAGCAGCATCAAAACATGTTTATCATATCATTCTTTAACACTAAACAAACATAATAGAGTTAAAAGACACATGACCTGATTGCTATTCCAAAAAAAACATTCTAACACCTCTGCACTATAATATGCTTCTATTTTACATGTAAACACTTTAAGCTGGCAAGTAACTTCAATAAAATCAAAGCAGCATAAACACAAGCTTCCATGTGGTGAATATCTTCATTGGAGAGTAGAACGTTTCTTATTATCATCATTAAACACGACACAGCTTGAATTAATGGAGATGCCATGAATTTTTTTTTGTGATCAAATATTTTTTGCTATGTTTCTAGTTAGATGACTCATTTACCTTGTAATGCTCTATAACATGAATTCTAGTGCTCCAAAATCTTATATGGTTGCCATAGCATGGAACAACAATGTTTTTTATCAACAATGACCTGCTTCATACTCACACATTGGAAGGTTCTGATAAAGTGGTCACATTAATGTTGAAAGGACCACCTATGGATATCTGCTGCTGGGTGTGAATAAGTCAAATTTGTATGGAGAACGCAATTTGGCCCTTGGTCAGTAGATGTTTTTTATACAAATGCACCTATTTTACTTGACAAATCCAGGCTTAGAGCATTCAAAATCTCATTAACCTGGAGGGTACATAATATTTTATTCAGCTTTCTTATCTCCACATCGCAGATTAGACTCTTCAACCTAAGATTGAGGGACAACAAATTTTCTTTTTTGCTAACTGGATTGACCAGAAATTATTGGAAGCAATATTCTGGAAGACTGTTTTCCACTTACCTTTCCAGCCATCTTAATGTTTATTTTCCTTCCACACCCTCCCATCAACAGTAACCTCTCCTCTCCCCCACCAAATTATTCAAAAGTCCTCAGACCACAGCAAAGAATCTAAAGCTATCTTCATCATTGAGGATGAAGTGGTTTTCATCAGGAACATGTCAGAAAAGCTGCAAGTCTTACCTGGAAACCTCATACACTGCAAAATCTTGTCTCATCCTAATCTCTTTTACCATTATTCCTGAACTATAGAGGGGTTAGCTTTGGGGTTTGTGCCACAGACCTGCAGTCACTGATGCAAGTGGCTCATCATACAGGTATTTTCACATCTGGGACTGAACTCAGAAGGTTGAAAAAACATTTTTACTCTGTACATTTCACCTGAAGGGACAGCCAGAACAGTCAGTGTAAGTACAGATTGTCCTGAAAATTAAGATGCATCTCATCTACCTTTGCCTTAGGTAAAATATGTAATTGTTTCCAACACGTTCAAACCCAGAGAAAGTCCACCGACGAGTTGAACAGAGTTGGAGAAACCTTCTTAATGTTAAAATGCTGTTAAAATGTTTTATTTTAGCCATGTAGTGGGCTTACAAAGCTTCATGAAGCTTCATTTGGCCATCAATACAGTCTGCAGTCTGGCCAATGCCTGCTCCTCCTTCCCCAGTGTGGTCTGGCCAACACAAGTTCATGTTGAGGTGCTAAACTTAAGCTCCAGATCCCCTGCTGTCTCAGATTCCAGATCTTCTGTCATTGGTTCCTATGCTCCGACAGTCACCAGATTCTGTTCTTCAATTCAATTCAATTCAAATCACTTTACTCATCCCCAGTGGGCAAGTAAATTCTTCTTCTGGTTCCACTGTTTTGTTCATTTTCTCAAGTCCCTTAGGTTGTCTTCTATTGAGGTTCTGTCTTAACGGTCATCATCCAGAGGGATCCTGTCACCTCCTTCATCCTCTAGATTAGTACTGTTGTCCAAGAGAGGTAGTCTGGAGAGGTAGTCCTGATCGTCCAAGAGAGATAGTCTGGTAGGCAGTCTGCCTGAAGCCTTGAGCTCCACCTCTACCCTATCCCCCGGCTGTCCACCTGGGGCCTTAAGCCCAACCTCTACCTGCCCTCAGGCCACCCGCCTGAGGTCTTCATTGGCCCTGCCTCCAGGCTGCCACACTGACGTCTTTGCTCCGCCTTTGCACTGCCATCCAATTGAGGTATTCTGCTCCGCCCCTGTCATTCCTTTTTACCTGGACACTTGGCCCAGAGTCCCTCCTCTGGAACCCCTTCAGCCAACCTGCTAGGTGGACATTTTTTGGGGTAATCTGGTTTCCGTCTCTTGAAGGGGTGGTACCGTCATGACCATGGGTTTTGTTTTATTAGTGTCATGTCTTGTTTTACTTCTTGCCTTATGTCTTTTCCCGGCTCTTTGATTACCTCCCCCACCTTGATATTTTTCACCTCTCCTCGTCAGCACTGCCTGACTGGTCTGCTTCTTTTGGGTCCTTTTTTGAAATTTCAAACCGTGACAAGAACTGATTTTAGCAAAGTTCACAGTGAGGGGAGTTAGAGGTTCCAAGAGAAAAGGAAAAGAGAAACTTAAAACTTGGCTATACACACATTTTCTCAGACTTGACAAAGTTCCTTCAGAGCCATAGAATACATTATACAACTGTTTTCACAGAACCTAATCCCGTAGTGACTATCATGGCTGACATTTTGTCAGTTATCTAAAAATAAATGTTCAGAGCTCTAACTATGATAATAAAATAATATGGTTTGGTGTCTGCCCTGCAGCTTGTGTTTTTCTTTATAAGCCAAAATCACTCACTACACTCACTAAACGTGAGTTCCCCATTTTGTAGTGCTGTTCGAATGTATAGTAAGAATTACTATACCTTATATAGTGGATTCAAAGTATATCATCATGCATCCAAAAAAGTGGACAGCAACATATACCATTGTGCTGAAGGAAACTAACAGACAAACAAGAGAAGGAAAAGCAGCGCAACTGCAAAATGTAATTCATTTTTGGTTTGACTTGCAATATGTTGAAGTTTGTTTTGCCAGATTATGTAATAAATGGTGAATTGAATATGTTACACCATTAGCAAACAAATTAGGGCTCGCAACCTAGCCTGCTAATGTCAGCTAGGTAACGTCAAATGGCACTTTTCTGTACATTACGTGCCGCTAAATTCAAACTAGATAGGGTAAAAAATGTAGCAAAATAACGTTTGTCACTGTTGCACAACAAAAATATTAATTGTAAAGTCATTGTTAACTCTTTCGGGACCGATGGCAGTGAGCGGAGGATGTGAACGAGACAAGCTCCTATTAATGTGGGTCTCGAGGCAGAGGTGTGGTCACAGTTACATGATGAACTTTGCGGTTCAGTTAACAGTACGGAGAAGGTTGTACAAGGTTGTTCATGTTTTTAAATATTAAAACTGATAATGGTGTAATGAAATCAATTATGTGGCTAAAAGTGTGCCTTAGTTTGCCCAGATGGGGGTGTAGTCTGACACAATGAAATAGTTATTTTTTACACTATTCAGAAAACATGGTTTAGTCAAGTATATACATGTATGTGTTTTATATATAAATATAAAGGCCTAGCATTATCTTCATCTTTTCACTTACAAGTTGACAACACTTTGTAGCTAGTGATGGCCAAATGAAGCTTTGTGTCTGTCTGAGCCCACTAGATGCTGCCCTTGGTTTAAAGAAAAAAGCTAAAGAACTGGCTATCCAATGTGCTTTCAACCTTTGATAAACAAAAAGCGCGATCTAGTGGACTTAGAAAATAAAGAAAATGGTTCACCAACCTTCTGCTAAGCTTCATTTGGCCATCATTATCTTGCAAGTGTAGCAAGTCTTCTATGCTAGTATTCTATTTCTTCTCTCTATTTCTTCTCCTAATCGAAAATATTGAAATGATCGTGATAACTAAGAAAGAAAGATCGATCTTGTATGGTGTGCCATTTACTCAGAGCTAGAGTTTTTTTTTCCTTATGACGGCAAAAAAATAGCAAAAATGTGTTTAATGCCAGCAGAACAGTGCATCCCAACATACTAACGTAATACGTAACATATTATTTTGAAAAAATATACTCAGCATAATTTGTATTTATCACAGAAATGTATGTCAGTAGTTATTATGTATGGTTCCAGCCAATGTTGATCTGACACGTTTTTAATTGTGCGACAGCTATAAATATCTGCGCTGAGATGATCCGAGAAGGGGGCTAATGTCCTCTCCATTGAACTCCTTGTATAGGGAGTGAATGAGTGATTTTAGACACAGCAACTCTATCTATTGGTCAATGGCCGTCAGTATTTTGCCAACAAACAGCCTACTTCCTTTCCAGTAAAGCCTTCCATGTGGATTGGTGGTCATGATGTTCTGGCAGCTGGGTGAATTATAGCCAATTGGTTGCATAATCAACCCACACATTCATCATAGATGCTGTTCCCCATGGCAACCCTGTTAAATAAATTAGTCGCTCAGTCGTTTCTGCTGCACTCTGATTCCTGTGATGCCCTTTAATTCTCCCTGTTGCTAGATCCGTCTCTTTCTCTCTGTCACTCCTGGTTCCTGTCCTTGTCTTTATCTGTCCCTCAGTAATTTTCACCGTTTCCCACTTTCTGTTTTTACCTATTGCTTTGTCCTTTCTTGTCTGTTTTCTATTAGTTCACTGCTGTGTGCCTCTGGGTGTCCTGTGTCTTCTTCTATCTGTCTAGACATCCTCCCACCTCCCTACTTTCACCCTCTTTACTTCTTTCTCACTTTTGCCACATTTGCCTTTCCTTTCTTGCACAACGTTACTGACGCTCTGAAGACATTAATTCAGACTCCAGAGAGCAACAGAGTTCACTGACGGCTTTGGATAACTGCTTCCACTCCCTCGGATTGTAATAATCATACTTGAAATGTATTGTGTTTCCAGGGACTTCAAAGTTAAAAAATTATGTTTGCAATGCAAAGCCAACATTTTTTTGTGTATACAGGAATATAAAAATGGATTTACGTGTAATATTAGTGTAATATAAGTGTAATATAAG
>NC_045742.1:27526081-27527062 GCF_008692095.1 Etheostoma spectabile
TTTTTTTTTTTTTTTTTTTTTATTCCGGGTTGGTGTGGCTTACCTGTGTCAAGGAGTTTCAAAGTGAATATAATGCTGAAGGGACACATGTTGCTGTGGATCAGTCACAGTGAAAGACTGACTGACTGACTCAGGGAGAGTCAGTGGAAGAGGATGCGTTTCTGATTTGTCGTGACATTTCCTCACCAAGTTGTGTTAATGTTAGGTCTGCATGTTAAGTGTCTACAAACTAACTGTCAACTGAGGGTTGACCCTGTTTGACACAGCAACAAAGACCAAGCTGGGTAGCTGTGCCCGAAGTCGACTTCAAAAGTAGGCCTCTAATCCTTAACTCCAATCTGGTGGTCTAGCGTTAGCTTCTGCACTTTTCTGCCCTAGACATTTCTATTCAATTTCAATTTTATTTAGAGTATCGAATCATAACCACAGTTATCTCAAGACACTTTCCTGTTAGAATAGGTCTAGACCACACTCTGTGATTTACATAGTCCCAAGAATTCCAGTAATTCCGACAAGGGCAAGCATTTAGTGTAACAGTGCCGAGAAAAAACTGATGGGGCTCTTGGTTTTAAGAGAAAGGCCTAAGACATTGCAATTCGGTATATTCTCAACCAATTGTTGAACAGAGAGCGCCATCTAGTGGGCTCAGAAAATAAACACACTGGTTTACAAAGCTTCATTCGGCCATCACTAGTGGCTATACACCCTTCCCCGCCGGTCTAGGCAAACACTGCAACTCCTCACTCCCTAACTACAAGCTTTATCAAAGAGTAGAGTTTTAAGTTTACTCTTAAATGCGGTGATGGTGTCAACCCCCAAACCCAGACCGGAAGCTGATTCCACAGCTTGATAGCTGAAGGCTCTGGCTCCCATTCTACTTTTAGGGATTCTTGGAACCACAAGTAACTCTGCATTAGCGCACTAGTAGGGCACTCTTTAAGATATGATGGTCCTTTACCATTTAGAGCTTTGTAGGTCAGG
>NC_045742.1:27527072-27538882 GCF_008692095.1 Etheostoma spectabile
AGGATTTTAAATTCAATCCTGGATTTTACAGAAAGCCAATGTGGAAAAGCTTAAACAGGAGAAATATGATCTCTTTTCTGCAGCATTCTGGATCAGCTGGAGAGTCTTAAGTTACTTATTTGAGCAACTTGATAGTACAGAATTACAATAGTCCAGCCGGGAATAAACAAATATATGGACTAGTTTTTCAGCATCGTTTTGATACAGGATGTTCCTAATTTTGGCAATGTTACGCAGGTAAAAAAAAATCATTTTTAAATCATTTTATTTTCATAGGCAATAATTCTGGACACAGCAAAGTGTATATTCACGTAGTCAATACCAGTGGTATTGAAACATGCACACAATTTGTTTTATGAGCTAATGTTTTAAAATATTGATTAAGTTATAGTTTCCACTGTCTTGATCAACTGAATTTTTTTGTTCAAGCATGCATTAAAGACATAAAATCCTGGATGACCTAAAATGTTCTGATGTTAAACTCCAAATCCAAAGTTATTATGCTGGGCCCTAAACACCTCCGAACCTCATTATCTAAAGCTCTAGTTGCTCGAGTGGTATTGACCTGGCCTTTAGCACTGCTGTCAGAAATCTAGGAGTTATTGTTTATCAGGTTATATCCTTTAACGCCCACTTAAAACAAACCCCAAGAACAACCTTTTTTCATATTCGTAACATTGCCAAAATTAGGAACATCCTGTCTCAAAACAATGCTGAAAAACTAGTCCATGCATTTGTTACTCACAGGCTGGACTACTGTAATTCCTTAGTATCAGGTTGTCCAAATAAGTCCCTTAAGACTCTCCAGCTGATCCAGAATGCTGCAGCGCATGTTCTGACAAGAACTAAGAATAGAAATCATATTTCTCCTGTATTAGCTTCCCTGCTTGGGCTTTCTGTAAAATCCAGGATTGAATTTAGAATCCTTCTCCTGACCTACAAAGCTCTAAATGGTCATGCACCATCTTATCTTGAAGAGCTCTTAGTGCCCTATTGTCCAACTAGAGCACTGCGCTCCCAGAATGCAGAGTTACTTGTGGTTCCTAGAGTCTCTAAAAGTAAAATGGGAGCCAGAGTCTTCAGCTATCAGGTTCCACTCCTGTGGAATCAACTTCCGGTCTGGGTTTGGGAGGCAGACACCGTCACCACATTTAAGAGTGAACTTAAAACTCTCCTCTTCGAGGAAGTTTATAAGAAGGGAGTGAGGAGTTGCAGCGTTCAGCCAGACCAGCGGGGGAGGGTGTATGTCTGCAGATGCAGCACCCCTTCTCTTCTTTGCTTTTCTTCATAGTTGTCAGATTAATCTACCATACGATCAATGAGATGATAAAAGTAGAGGGAGGCAAGCCAGTACAGCCCGATCCGGCAGGGGAGAGATGTAACCCGACCAGGCTCCTTTCCTCCTCTCTTACTTATAGTTTTAGATTGCTGGGGGACTTCCTTTAACACACTGACATTCGCTTTCCACTCTCTTTCCATCTGTGTGCATCCTGGTCCCAGAAATGCTTGTTACTCTGGGGAGCTTTTTCCCCAGAGTTCTTATGTCTTTTTTTGCCCAGCATGTTTTCTTGGATTAGAGTGGCACCTAAATTATGGTTGCAGCTGTCCCAATGGTCCTGCTCCATGCCCTGCTATGTCTTGTTACATCCTCCTATGCTCTGCAGTGCCTTGCTACGTCCTGTTGCACCCTGCTATGCTCTGCTGTGCCCTGCTTCATCCTGTAAAGCCCTGCAGTGCCCTGCTATGGCATGAACTACTATTTCTAGTCATAGATCCATTATCTTTATTGTGACTTTTATTGCCATTGTTCATCACATCACCAACTGGCAACGTCAGACAGCGCCTACCAAGAGCCCAGGTCTCTCCGAGGTTTCTCCCTAAAAGGAAGTTTTTCTTATCAGCAAGATTTTTTCTCGCCACTGTCACAATAAATGCTGGCTTTTGGGGGAATTACTTGAATTCTTGGGTCTTTGTAAATTATAGAGTATGGTCTGTAAAGTGTCCTGAGATAACTCTTGTTGTGATTTGACACTATAAATAAAATAAAATTGGTTGGTTAGGGATCAGTTGAGCAATTAGTGTTTGCCCATGTAAGGAGTGTATGTTTGTAACTTGGTGAGTAAGTGTAGCATTTTGATTGGTTATGTTTGGAAAAAGAAATCAAGTCCCTTCCTAATATATTTTTGTGTTTTAGGTAGAGATTTGTTTGTCCCATTAAACTGATTCTAAAGGTAAACAAGGATACGGTATCTGACTTGTAATGTTTAGTAAGTTTCAACGTGTGTGTGTGTGTGTCTGTGTGTGTGTGTGTGGCTGCTGTACCTGATCAGTGAATTCCACAACGCCTCCTGGCAGCTGATTTCTCTGGTGAAGTCTGCCAGCGTGATGAAACTCTGGAGGCTGGACATCACGTAGCAGATCTGGGTTGGATTGGAAACCTGATGCACGAATACAACCCGTCAAAATCGGAAAACTTCTTAAGATTTTAGTCTGATTATTGACTTATTTGGTGTAGTGACAGGGAAACAGATGTCTTCTTCTAAAAAGACCAAAATCCCATGAAAACCAAAAGCTGCAAAAAAAAATCCAATGTATCTATTCTCTTTTTTTATATCATTAAAAAATAAAATAAAAAGCTCAATGCATGTTGACTGTTTATCAGTGATCTTCTAATTCTCGCACATAATTTGGTGCAGTATTCTGGAGTTTGTGTTTTTTGTTAAATGATAAATCTTGCCAAACTAAACAAAAATCAACAACTTTGTTTCTTGTGTCCCAAGCCAGTCCCGCCAAACCGGGAGGCTCTGAAAGCTGAAGACCTGCGTCACATCACATGTGACACGTGACACGTTTTATTACTGCAGAAAGAGAGAGACGCACAAACACAACAGGCTCAATAAACGTGACAGGTGTGAAGCCGTGAAGTCTGTGTGTGGCCCATTTTTCAAAGTCATAACTGTCATTGATATTAGAACAGATACAGTGAGTGTGTTTCCATCTCTGTTTTTGCACATTTCAATTGGAAAATTGGAAACACCAGCAATTATGAAAAGCTGAAATTGTTGTGGTTTGGGGTTTTGTTGGGGGTTATTTTCCCCATTTGGCCTTCCCTGTGTTTATTTCTGGTTTTTCCCCGGTCCTGTGTGGTTCTGTTCTTGGATTCCCGGTAAGTCTGTTTGTCTACTTCCTGTTATTTTGATAGTCAGCTTCCTGTCTTGTCGTGTCTAGTTCTTGTCTAGCTTCACTTTGTTTCTCTGATTGTCCAGCCCCGCCCTAATGTGATCCACCTGATGTCTCACCTGTTCCCCGTTACCTCATTACCTCTGTTATTTACCCCAGTGTTTCCTTGTCTCTTGTTGGATCATTCCGTTTTGTTTGCCGTTTGCCGTCGTCCTGTGAGCTGTCAACCTTGCCGTCTCCCCGTGTGCCACCTGTTTTGTTTTCCTAGTCGTGCCTTCTTATTCACCTGCCCGCGTGCCTACCTGTGTTCCTCGTCTTCCTGCCTGCAGTCCTGTCATTCCCTGTGAGTTTTTCCCCACGCATTTTTCCCTGTGGCCTGCTCACCTTCTACAGTGCCTGCGTTTTTCTGTGGAGTGTTTTTTGGACTCCACCCTTTGCTTCTTATGTTTTTGGACTTTGTCAATAAATCATTCCTGCCTTGCCTGCCTACTCTGCGTTTGGGTCCTCCTTTATGCCGTACCGTGACAGAATGATCCAACCAGTCATGGACCCAGCAGAGCGCAGCATGGGCCCAGCGGACAGTAGGGAACGCTGGACGGTTCTAAGCCGGCTGGAATACGGCCTCAGTCGTTTTTTTTTGGAGCTGAGCAAAACCGCAGACGTGGGGCGCCAACTGACCATCTGTGCCCTCATGCGGAACGCCGTGGCAGGCCAGCCGTGGGCCGTGAGGGTCCCAAGCGTGGCCGCGACTATCCGGGAGGTCTACCGACTGGAGGCAATCCTGCAGGCCTCCCTGATCCCCCCCAGCGAGCCGGTGCTCACCGACACGGACCCCCAGCCGCCGACTGCCGCCGACGCGGACCCCAAGCTGACGTCCAGCATCCCCCAGCCGGCGCCACCACAGACTGTCTCCAGGATTGCCACTGACAGTCCTCCGGGAGCCACCGTGAATCTCCAGCCGGCTCCCCCGACGAGGCGGACCCCAGCCGCCGACGGCCGCCCGCCGCGAGCCCCAGCCGCCCCGGCTCCCGCCGACGAGGCGGACCCCCAGCCGCCGCTCCGCCGACGAGGCGGACCCCAGCCGCCGCTCCCGCCGACGAGGCGGACCCCAGCCGCCGGCCCCGCCGCCGAGGCGGACCCCAAGCCGACGGCCGCCACAGGCGGACCCCCAGCCCCGCTCCGCCCGACGAGCGGACCCCCAGCCGCCGGCTCCCTCGCGAGACGGTACCCCCAGCCGGTGCCTGTAGAGGCGGATGCCCAAGGAGTGCGTACTGGACAGTCCTCCCTGGGATCCGCCTCAGACCCTCAGCCGGCGGTCCCAAAGACAAGTTCCAAGGGAGTGTCCACAAAACTGTCCTCCCTGGGAACACGACCCAGACCAGCCGACCATGTCCCCGCTCGTTTATTGCCCCCCGTGACCCTTGCACTGCGTTCTCAGGCCGTGAGCCTATACATCAACGGCATTCTGCTTCCCCTTTTCGTCTTTTCGTGCGCTAATTACAAAAAAAAAAGAAAAGCCCAAGCTAGCCCCCGCCAAGAGACCCAGACCGGCCTACCGTTTTCCCCGTGCCCAACCGCGACCCAGAACGTCCAACCGTTTCCCCGGACCCAACCTTGACCCAACCGGCAGACCGTCCCCCTCGCCCATGACCACCACCAGTCCCCTATAACCAGACCAGCCTACCGTCCCCCTAGGTCAGACCATCCGACAAATTCCCCATAACCGACCGATTGTCTCCCCAGACCTTCCAAAATAAAACCAAAAACCGACTGACTCCACCTGGCCCCAACCGCCCATTGGTCCCCCCTGACCCAGACATGCGACCTGCCCCAGACCCCGACAGCCGGCTAGCCCTCCCCTGCCCAAAAACCAGCCGACCGGCCCCTTAGACCCAGACCCTGACCGGCCTACTGGCCCCCCAGATCCAGACCGGCCGACCCGCTCCCTTGACCCAGACCAGCTGACCAGACCTCCTGACTCTGTTCAGAGGCCCAGCCTTTCTGACCCCCTGCTGGCGCTCGGTGGCCCTGCCCCCCGGCCGACGGCCACCGTTTCTGGCCCTCGGTCGGAGGTCGGTGCCCCCGACCGCCAGCCGGTGTCTGGGCCTCTGCCCTCTCTGGGCACTGGCTCCCGGGAATCCCCTGGTTCCGGTTCCGGGGGTCCCCTGGGACTCAGTCCCCTGGCTTCCTCAGGTCCTGGCCTCAGTCCCAGGTCCTCAGGAACCCCGGGCCCCCGTGTCTTTGCTTCTCCTAGTCCTAGTCTCCCTGGTTTTGTGTCTGTCCCTGTCTCTGTCTTTGTCCCAGTCACTGTGTCTTTTCCTGTCCCCGTCTCTGTACCTGTTCGTATCCCTGTCCCAGTGCTTGTCCCCGTGCCTATGTCTGTCCCTGTGCTTGTCTCAGTCCCTGTGTTTGTCTCTGTTCCAGTCTTTGTCCCTGTCCCGGTCACTGTCTCTGTCCCCGTCACCATTCCTGTTCCCGTCTTTCTTCCTGTCCCCGCGTCCACCCCATCCAAATTCGTTCCCACACCTGATCCGTCTGTAGTCTCGCCGTCTCCGTCCGTCCCATCTAAAACTGCCCCTGAACCCGACCCCTCTGTCTCCGTGCTGTCCGTTCCGTCCACGTCCCATCCTGCCCAGTCTACGCCTGTCCCGTTTCCCTGGGTCTTCCGTGGCCCCTCCGCGGGTCTTTCCGTGAGCCTCTCCGCGCGGCATGCCGGAGCCCCTCCGCGGGCTCTTCCGTGAGCCTTCCGCGGGCTCTCTGGTGAGCCTCTGCGGGGTCTTCGTGAGCCCTCCGCGGGCTCTTCCGTGAGCCTCTCGCGGGTTCTGTGAGCCTCCTCGCGAGCTCTTCCGGACCCCTCCTGGGGGCTTCTTCGTGTCCCTAGTGCGCCCCTGTGGGTTCCTGCTGTTCCTAGTGCGCCCCCCGTGGGCTCCCTTGTGCCCCCAGCGTGCCCCGTGGGCTTCCTCGTGCCCTAGTGGCCCCCTAGTGGGGTTTTGTAGTATACCCATTCGTGGGTCTCTAGTGCGCCTTTGTGGTTTGTTTTGTCGCGCTCCGCGTCCCCTGCCTAGTGCGCCTCTGTTGGGCAGTCTGATGCATCCCTCAAACCTCCAAACCTCTTCCCTGTTCCCTCTTTGATCCCTGTGTTGGTGAGTACCCCCATTTCTCTGTATCTCTCTCCCACACAAACCCTCTCGCTGTCCCACGCCTGTCTCGCTCTCTTTCTGTCCCGCTATCTGGGTCGCTTTGCCTCCCTCTCTGTCCGTCCAGTCTCTCGGTGTGTCCCTCTTGCGCTGTCCCTTTCGCTTTGTTTTTTGTTTGTGTGGGTGTCTCTCTCTTTCCCTGTCTGTCCTGCTCTCTGGGTTTCAGTCCCTTTTTCTGCCTGTTTGTGTGGGTGACTCTCCCCGTTCCTCTCCGTTTCTAGTGTTTTTTGCCTTTCTGTCTAGGCTGCGCTGTCCCTGTCCCTGCTTGCTTCTCCGCTCCTCTTCCCTGTTCTTCTCCTCCTAGTCCTTTCTTGTCTTCATCCTTGCCCCTTCCCGATTACTCGTCTCAGTCGCCCTGTCTGTCTTGCTCTCTGTACCGTATCGGTCGGTCTTGCTCTCTGTACCGTATCTGTCTGTCTTGCTCTCTGTGCTTCTCCCTCTTTCGGTGTGGCTCTGTATCTCACTGTCTTTCTGGTTGTATCAGTCTCTCCCATGTCTCTCTTGGTCCCTGTGTCGGTCCAGTTCACTCTGTCTCTGCGTCTTGCTGTCTCTTCTTCTTTCATGTCTGTCTGTCGTTGCTCTCTGGCGTCTCATCTTCCTTCTCCCTCTGTTTGTGTCTGTGTCTCTCTCTCTGTATCTCTTTCTCTGTCTGTTGTTGTGTCTCCGCTCTGTGTCTCTCTTCGCGTCCGTCTTGTCTCTCTCTCTGTCTCTCTCCGGTTCTCCCCTCTCTCTCTGGCTCTTTCTCCGTACCTACCCCTGGTTCCTTTTCGGCTCTTTCTCTGTCCCCCTCCTCCAATCCCTCGCTGTTTGTTGTCCGTCGCCCTTGGCTCATTGCTCTCTCTGCCTGCGCCCTGTGTCGTCGTGTTGCTTCTCTGTCTGTAATTCTCTCGCTCTGTTTGTTGTCTGTCTGTCTCTCTCTCTCTCTCTCTCTCTCTCTCTTGGTTGTTTCTCTGTTTCTCCCTACCGGTTTTGCTCTCCGTCCTGGTGCCTTTTCCCCTCTGTCTTTTTCGTTCCCGGTGTCTGTCTGTCTTGTCCTTTGTGTCTCTCGGGCTTTGTTCTGTTTGTCTGTCTCCCGTTCTCTGTCGCTGTCTCCCTTTCTAGGTGCGTCTTTGTCTCCCTGTGTCTTTTATTTGGCTTTCGCTCCTCTGGTCCCTCGCTCGCCACCTGTCTCCAGTCCTTGTTCTGGACTTCCTTGGGCCCGCTATTGGTGCCTTTTCTTTGTCTGGTCCTTTTTCCCATCCCTCTCTCACCTCCTCCTCCAGTCCTCTGTCTCCGCCTCCCTCCTCCTCAGTCATTCAGTGCCCTCCCTCCCTCTGGTCCCTCTCTCGCTCCTTCTTCAGTCCTTTCTCGCTCCCTCGTTAATTTCCCCCTTGCTCAGGCTCCTTTGTCCATGCTCCCCTGTGTCTCGTCCCGTGCTCATGGTTTGCCTCTGTCCCAATGTCCTTCTGTCCCTTGGTTTCCCCTCCCTTGGCCCATCCTTCCGTGTCTTCGCCCCTTTCTGGGTTGTTTTTTGTTCCCTTTTGGGGTTTTTGTTTTTTGACATCTGGGATCTGTCTTGTGGGGGGGTAGGTACTGTTGTGGTTTGGGGTTTTGTGGGGTTATTTTTCCCATTTGGCCTTCCTGTGTTTATTCTGCGTTTTCTCCCGGTCCGTGTGGTTCTGTCTTGTGATTCCCGGTATAAGTGTTGTTGTTCTACTTCCTGTTATTTTGATAGTCAGCTTCCTGTCTGTCGTGTCTGTCTATTGTCTGTCAGCTCACTTTGTTCTTCTGATTGTCCAGCGCCCTGCCCTAATGTGATCCACCTGAGTCTCACCTGTTCCCCGTTACCTCATTACCTCCTGTATTTAACCCCAGTGTTTCCTTTGTCTCTTGTTGGATCATTCCATTTTGTTTGCCTGTTTGCCGTCGTCCTGTGAGCTGTCAACCTTGCCGCTCCCCCGTGTGCCACCTGTTTTTCCTAGTCGTGCTTCTTATCACCTGCCCGCGTGCACCGTGTTCCTCGTCTTCCTGCCTGCAGTCCTGTCATTCCCTGTGAGTTTTTCCCCACGCATTTTTCCCTGTGGCCTGCTCACCTTCTACAGTGCCTGCGTTTTTCTGTGGAGTGTTTTTTGGACTCCACCCTTTGCTTCTTATGTTTTTGGACTTTGTCAATAAATCATTCCTGCCTTGCCTGCCTACTCTGCGTTTGGGTCCTCCTTTATGCCGTACCGTGACAGAAATATTGCACCCTCTCCTTCCGGAATGGTTTAACGGCACCCAACCTAAGAATTAGCAACACCAACTGTTTATCTCGACACACTTTACTCCGTATTAGAGCTGAAATTGCTGAAACTGATCATTTGATTGACAAATAAATTATCAGCAACTGATTGTTTCAGGCATTGTCAAGCAAAAATAGTACTAAAATGTTACATCTCCCCATTCCAGTTTGGATTTTTGTCACAACAAGACATCACCTTGAAGATGTTACAAAGTGGTAAATTGCACATTTTTCACTCTTTAGTATTGAAGGATGAATTAAAGAATCAAAATATTAATGGTCAGGTTAATTGATAATGTAAATAACGGTTAGTTTCATCCCTAACATTTGCATATCAGGAGTGGATGTAAGTTTGAATTTATTTTTTTTTTTTTTTTTTCTTTAATGATTACATTTAATTAGATTTTGCATTAAAATTGGAAAAGAATCAAGACTATCTAAGCAGAGTCAGCCTTATATGTGGAAATAGGTGAGTTGGACTGTTGGTGAGTTGTTGTGGAACTATCGTTTAGGTGTTGTTTGAAAATGTCCAATACTAAAAACATTCGCAGCTATTCACAGAAATAAAAACAAAAAAGTCTGATAAAGAATAAGTAATCAAACATCACAAATATGATCAGACATTCAGTGCCAGCTTTACGGCTATAATATTTAAAGACCCCCTCTTACACTCCTTTTAGCATTGTGTTTGTACTCTTGGGGTCTACTAGAATATACTAGAATGCTGTTCAAACAAACATAGTGTTTTTCACACTGCCCATTGCTGCAGCTCCTCTGCTTGAAACATGCTGGGCCTCCCTTCTTAGAAAACTGGAGTTGTTAAGGTTGGCAAAGTAGAAAGGTGACCCAAAACGGCTTTTCATAGTTGTATTTTGTATGGAAGTGTATTTTACGGTGCTAAATTAACTGTTTATTTACATTAAGTCTGGTAGGTTCAGCAAACACAATTTTGCGGACATTTTTATGTTTAGAAAAAAGATCTTACTCTTCAACAGAAAAGTCAACCTCCTTAGAAATCCTTTCCATAATGTTGTCAGACACTTAGATTATTAATCTGAGCCTGTCAGTGGCAAAACAAGCACTTTTGTGAAAGTAAAGCTGGAAAATTGCCCTTCTGACTTACATTGTAGCTTGTTTTGCCTCTGCTGACTACAACAATCTTGCTAAATACTGGACCAATGTCAAAGTTGTCACTTAGACACAAAACCAAAGGAAAATAAGGCCCAGGTTAAAAAAAAAAAAAGTAGTTACTCTTTAAATTGTGTGTACAATTTAGGAACTTTTGTAACATTCACCAATGCTTGTGTACTTTCTGCTTGTTCTTAGGTAAGATCAAATGTAAGAGTACCCTGGACCACAATTAGGCCAATACGCAGAAAAAAAGAAAAAGAAATGCGTTTTGTGCTGTGAAATATTAATAATCAAGAAAAAACAATGAATGTTTATGAAAACACAGAAGAAAGACGTTCTCCAATTATTTGTTTAATTTATATAATATAAATTATAATTACTTACTTACTTACTCCTCTTCATCCCTTATGGGACATAATGCTTCAATGAGCACTCTCCATAGCGTTCAGTCCCTAGCAGCTTGTGGGGCCTCTCCCCATGACAGATTCATCTGTTCCAGCTCTTGTGTTACAGTTCTGCGCCAGGTGGTTTTAGGACTCCCAGATTTTTTTTGCCAGGTGGTGTCCATCTTAAGGCGACTTTTGTGATGCCGTCCTGTTCCATCCTCAACACATGTCCTAGCCATCTCAAGGTGTCTGTGCGTAATCTCCTTGGTGATGCTGCGGCTTCACGTTTTCTTGTACAGTTCATTGTTGGAGATCTTATTAGGCCAAAAGATCTGGCACATAAATTATAATAAGAATATAATATTTGAAAAGTCAAATGGCAGAAGCCTAGGTATGTGGAAGCCTAAATGACCCCCTGGCCAAGGGGGAGGAGGGGTGTGTGTGGGAATGCAGTTGGATTAGGGTACTGTTGGAGATGGGCAGCTTAAGTGTCATATGTTAGATTTTTAACAAGTCTGCATTACCATTCACCATAAATCAAATTTAGGTAACTAGAAGGCTAGTAGGGCTGGGTATTGTTAAAATGATTTTGATACCATTACCAATACTGTGACTTCAATACCGGTTACTGAACATTGTTTTTTTCCAATATCAATCCATCCATCCAATCCCTTTTCCAAAAAGAAATTACAACATAACACAACTCTTTTCATTTGTTTTTCAGCTCCTACATGAGTCCTTTCTCTCTGCGTAACGTAGAGTTTTCCCTGCGTGTCTCAAACGTTAGACAGCCAATCACCAGTTTAATTAGGTCTTGGTAGAAGCATGCTGCATGCTTATAGGCTCACTGACACTAATGAGATTTGGTACTTCGCCATAGAATTTTGGTATTGAATGACAAGGCATTTTTTTCATCTTGATACTAAGGAGGCAATTTGGTCGGTGCCTAAAAAATATTGAGGCTGGTGGGGAGCTTTTATACATACCTAAAAAAAAGTCTGCAAAATTACCATGTTCTGCTCTGTTCTGCACAATATTGCCGTGCACCATGGTGTGCCCCCACTCACGAGAGGTTTTAATTTAATTTTAACGTTTAAGATGACAATAAATCAAACCCTTAGGTGTAATTTTGGGATTACACAACAGCGGTTACCAACAAAATAAAAGTTATAATCAAACTGTATTCATATTGTGGGGGCAATTCCCTCTCAAAATAAAAAAAATCAACAGAGACTATTTCTAGTCCCTCCCTGTTTGGTCAGTTAGTCAACTTAAGCTAACATTTGCTTTATAGAGAACGTGTGATTTCCCAAACTGAATAACTACAACACAGATAATCACCAACCTGCTTTGCTAGCTCAATCTTGTTGTAATTAAGATACCTGCTGAAAAAAGTATTTTTTCCCCGATAAATAAAGCTCTTGTACAACTACGAAAATCATATTTAGCAGCTTTTTCCAAGATAGCGCTGTCACCGGCACCAGCAATCCCAAATACTTCCAATGAAAGTTAACTTCATGGCATTGTAACAAATAAGTTGTGAATCCAATAAATGACTTTACATATATATACACTACCGTTCAAAAGTTTGGGGTCACATTTAAAATGTCCTTATTTTTGAAGGAAAAGCACTGTACTTTTCAATGAAGATAACTT
>NC_045742.1:27538892-27539092 GCF_008692095.1 Etheostoma spectabile
TTAACTTTGAAGAAATACACTCTATACATTGCTAATGTGGTAAATGACTATTCTAGTTGCAAATGTCTGGTTTTTGGTGCAATATCTATAGGTGTATAGAGGCCCATTTCCAGCAACTATCACTCCAGTGTTCTAATGGTAGAATGTGTTTGCTCATTGGCTCAGAAGGCTAATTGATGATTAGAAAACCCTTGTGCAAT
>NC_045742.1:27539117-27553085 GCF_008692095.1 Etheostoma spectabile
CATGTTCCACTACATCTGAAAACAGTTTAGGTCGTTACAGAAGCTACAAAACTGACCTTCTTTGAGCAGATGAGTTTCTGGAGCATCACATTGTGGGTCAATTAAAACGCTCAAAATGGCCAGAAAAAGAGAACTTTCATCTGAAACTCGACAGTCTATTCTTGTCCTTAGAAATAAGGCTATTCCAGCGGATATGCTAAGAAATTGAAGATTTCCTACAACGGTGTGTACTACTCCCTTCAGAGGACAGCACAAACAGGCTAACCAGAGTAGAAAAAGAAATGGGAGGCCGCGTTGCACAAATGAGCAAGAAGATAAGTACATTAGAGCTCTAGTTGAGAAACAGCAGCCTCACAGGTCCCCAACTGGCATCTTCATTAAATAGTACCCGCAAAACACCAGGGTCAACATCTACATGCGGGATTGGGCTTCAGTGGCAAAAGAAAAAGCCATATCTGAGACTGGCCAATAAAAGAAAAAGATAGATGGGCAAAGAACACAGACATGGACAGAGGAAGACTGGAAAAAAGTGTTGTGGAGGATGAGTCCAAGTTTGAGGTGTTTGGATCACAAAGAAAACGTTTGTGAGATGCAGAACAAATGAAAGATGCTGGAAGAATGCCGACGCCATCTGTTAAGGATGGTGGAGGTAATATGATGGTCTGGGGTTGCTTTGGTGCTGGTAAGTTGGGAGATTTGTACAGGGTAAAGGGATTCTGAATAAGGAAGGCTACACTCCATTTTGCAACGCCCTGCCATACCCAGTGGACAGCGCTTGATTGGAGCCAATTTCATCCTACAACGGAAAATGACCTAACACACCTCCAAATGTGCATGAACTATTTAGAGCAGAAGCAGGCAGCTGGTATTCTATCGGTAATGGAGTGGCCAGCGCAGTCACCAGATCTGAACCCATTGAGCTGTTGTGGGAGCAGCTTGACCGTATGGTACGCAAGAATGCCCATCAACCAATCAATTGTGGGAGCTGCTTCTGGAAGCATGGTGCAATTTTTTCAGGTACCTCAACAAATTAACTAGAATGCCAAAGGTCTGCAATGCTGTAATTGCTGCAAATGGAGGATTCTTTGACGAAAGCAAAGTTTGATGTAAAAAAAATCTTATTTCAAATACAAATCATTATTCTAACCTTGTCATGTCTTGACTCATTTTCTATTTATTTCACAACGTATGGTGGTAAATAAGTGGGACTTTTCAGGAAACACAATTGTTTGGGTGACCCAAACTTTTGAACGGTAGTGTTATTACTACATACAGTATAATGTAATACTTGCAGAGCTTTTGTGTGTTCCACTGATGTTTCTGAATTACTTGTTTTTATTTCAGTTTTTTAATTCAGCTCTGTAATGTTGACAAAGAAATGGTGGGGTGATCTAAGTGATGTGTAAGATGTGATGAATGGCTCTGGTGTGCTATCAGCAGATTAGAGCATGTTCTAAATGTCAAATTGACCAATCAGTGTCGGATTACAGTAGTATAATTGTTCTTAAGTTAATCAAATGTCAATACCAGTGATGAATATCGGCGTTACTTTTTCAGTAACAAGTAATCTAATTGATTACTTTTCCCATCTTAATAACGCGGCGCGTGTGTACTAAAATTGAAGCATTTTTTTTCTTCAGACCAACTTGATCTCTTAGCTAAGAGGCAAAGACTTTTTTTCTTCTTTGGCTAGTGGGCCGTGCAAGAGACAAGCGCAAAATGCTGACGATTGGCGGAGGATGACTGAAATTTCATGGTAAGCCAATCAGAGGTAGAGTTGGGCGGGTGTTCATAAGCACCATAGTTGGACACAATGAACAACACAAGTAATTCAGTAACGAGAGACAGGCATGGGTATGAAAGGGCGGAGGGGGGGGGGAACTTTTTGCCCACCATGGTCAGAAAACATAGGCTCTAAGACTCTAGAGTGGCTACTCGCTGTCAGTCTCTCAATTCTCCCTCGTCCAACACACACACCACACAACACAACACACACACACACCACACACAACACACCCCCACAGAGACATATCCTAACTTCGGTTCAGTCTTTCTGGCAACAAACTAGTTAGCATAGAAAGTCTGCGTGCTGACTTGTTAGACTGGAGTTGTGGTGGGAAAGCAACGTGAAGTTTTAGAGCTCAGGCCACTGGACATGGCTCCATGCTGTGTTTATGGTCCTGCTGAACCAATGGGAACACTCAGGTCTTGAAGGTGCAAATCCCCTTTCTGCAGTCCTCCCTCCAGCCATTTTCTGAGAAGAAAACACTGTTTATAAAGTGTTCCAAACAGTTCCATTGTAGTCCAGCCTTTACTTTTGTGAGAAACGTGTGTCACAACGTATAATGCTTGCCCAGCTGCTGGCATGGCATGCCCTCATACTCTGCAACTGACTAGCAGCAGTGCTTAACGAGGTATTGTGCATGTAAAAATTGAAAAGAAGTGCGATGCCCCACTCTGTAGCTAAAACGGAGAGCTCAACAAACAGGGTGAAGGAGAAGCTGCAGCAATGTGCACTACAACAAATATGGGTGTTTTTTGAAAATCAAACCGCATAAACCTATTCTAGTACAACCTCTAATAAAATTATAAACCTGAAAATGAGCATAATATGGACCTTAAAAAATTCAGAGCTTTTCACACTTATTCAGGGTAAAGAGTATAGTAATAAATGTGATAATGTGATATTAAGAAGTCATATAAGGGGGAGAGGTAAGAAAGTTTTTAGCTTTTACTGGCTTTTACTACTCAAAGCATCACAACTTTCCTTCCTACAGTTTTACGACTTGCTTAGGATCCTGTCAATGTCAAAATGTTTGTAAGGTATATGTGGCAACTGCTAATAACGCTATTAAAACGACGGCTTTAGGAGGAGGGAGATTTACAACAACAGAGAAGTGTATGTTTTTTCTGCTCATGCAGCACTAAAAAGATGGACGGGTCTTGGAGAAGCACATGAAGGAGCAGAGAAGAATGATGAGAGGGGAAGTGACAGAAAGAGGAGAAAAGGAGAGACAGACATGGAGTCACCATCCCCCTAATGGAGCAGACTTCTGCAATGCTTTTCCCCCTGATTACACTAATGACCGATTTGAAGCAGTTTAAGAGCCCCTTTGGGCTCTCTCTCTCTCTCTCTCTCTTTCTCTCTTCTTTTTCCCCTTCCATCACTCCATCTTGCTCTCCCTAATGCTTTATTCCTCCTCTCTGTTGAGAGTATATCTACCTCTGTGTCTGTGTGTTCTCCACCAAGCTGCCCTTTGTCTGTGTTTAATATACAAAGCGCGAAATTACAACACAATACAACATTATAGAGAATAATATAAGGATATATAGAGAGAAATAGAGACAGAGAACCACACAAAAGCTCCTACACACAGAAGCAATGCGCAGGAGGCAGATTGGAGTTTACTAAAGCAATATGTCTTAGAGGCAAAGCTTGTCACAATGCAGAAATTATCTAATGGTTTGAGTTAGACCTCAAGGGGGTGGAACCACAATCCAATTAGGCAGCAAACAATAGTTAAAAGGACACTCTATTATGAAAATATAAAAACCTAAAATAAATTGTCTTCAAAGTTCAGCAATTCAGAATAGTAACTGAGGTAACTAATTAAAAAATGGCTGGGACCTTTATTAAAAAGGCTCATGAAGTAGAGTGAGACAACCAGAACAACTGCAGCATCCCAGTTCAAGTCTGGTGGAGACCTTTTGTTGGATATCTCGTCCTCGTCGTTTCTGTCATCTCATTATTGTCTATAATAAGAGTTGAGAATGCCCCCCAAAAAGACATATTAGAGATACATTTTCTGTGTTTTAGGGTAGACCTTTCCTGTTTTCTGATCCGCTCCTTTTTTAATGGAATTTATAGCACCAATTCTATCAGGACACCAATGGTAACATTTACCACAATGGGGTAACCATATTAACCACATGAAGCTGTCAGTTCTTCTATACTGACTACATTTCAATCAGAAGAGACAGTTTACAGATATGCAAATAAGGTTTATTGTACAGCTTAATAAAATGTACAAAGTCTTTGGAGATTAGACTCCATCGCTATACAAAATATTCAAATAATGTAAGGCGTAGAGAACTATCAGAACCCCCGATGGAATCTAGACAGACCAGACTGAAGGAGGCTCCGGACCGATCAGCTGGAGTAGAGACAGAGGTGGAAAAAGGGGGGAGGGTTGACATTTTGTCTGCAACAACAGCTGAATAGCAAGGGGAGAAACAGATTTTTTAAAGCAGGGTTGTGATTGTCTCTGATTGGTCCTTGCGATGTGTATGATTTGATTGGTTTAGCAGGAAAGTAAGCCCAACAGCTTCTTCAAGTTAGGTAGAGCATTGATTAAGAGTTGGTTCTTCCTGAAGGAATTTACATTGGATACATTAGATCAGGAGAGACTAGTTGAGATATGCAACAGATACACAGCTTGATAAAATATACATTTTTTTGGATAACAGCTGAATTGATTAGGATGGCATCAAATAAACGTTTGATCTTCCTGAAATAATTTAGGCTGAGCTACATTACAGCACATAATATTCAGTTTTTTTGCCTTATCAGAGAAAGACAATATTTCGACGAGCTGTTTAAATGGCTATTGAAAGGAAAGAGTATGTACTCTAAATTCCTGTTTACATGCAGCTGTGCAAATAGGACTTTTAAAAAACCTTCCACCGCTGGTGAACTTGTTCGACAGCGCGAGCACATCCTCCCTCTTTCAGCCCTTCAACCAGCTTCTTGAAAAGGTTGACGTTGCAAAGTTTGCGCTTTTCCAAAAACCGTTGATAACCAAGTCTTTCAAATCTTCTTTTGGGCATGCATCTCTACCCTTGCACACGTTGGCTAGTTGTTTTTTGACAGTAATCATAGCAATGCACAGAGCGACCATAGCTCCTAATTTCCACCGGTTACGGAACGTCTGCGGATCCGCACAGCAACGCAACGGCGGAGTCATTAGGTTTCATTAGAGTCATTGTGTATATTTCCATTTACTGCTCGGCGATTTGTTGAATAAAATGGCTTTGAATGAAGTTATGTCTTAAACTAGTTTCAAGTTCAAAAGCCATGGGACAATTAGCTGGAGGCCATGAGTTAAGTTCTAGTGTACACATTGCTCCTACTGTTTGCTTGCCGACACGAAAAAAATTAGCTTATGATATTAGCTATGTCCTCTTTGACCTGTCTCATTTTTTGTTCAGCAGAAGGTTTTACCTGCTGTGAGAAACTGGTGGAAAAGAGTGAACAGAGTTTGAACTGTTCCAAAAGTGGCCTAAAAGAGGAGAACTGTGAGTGAGGAGAAGGATATAAATTACAGGAGAAAGAGCTGGGTGACAGAGATGGGTGTATTGTGGCGGACTAGCAGTCACCTGCACGGAAAACAAGCTCATGGCGGGAGAAAGAGAAAGCAAGGAGTGAAGCTAGATAGATAGAACAATGGGAATAAAAATGTACAACTACTTAACTAATATGATAATGTAAATACACCTATGTGCAAGTTGCACTTAGTGCAATTGTGAGTCTATGAGTTTTATCACACTCAGTAATGAAGTGTAAAAACGTTTTATGCCTGTGGGTGAATGATTTCTTGTAGCGTCCATGTGACGTCAAAGCTGTCCTAGCTCTTTAGAGAAGCTTCTTCTCTGTTTGACCAGTGTGTGGGGGTGGGGGGGGGGGGGGGGGAGAGGGTGGTTGGGGTTATCCATGATAGATAACAGTTTGAGAGTGACCTCCTCTTCACCACAGCTGTCGCTGGCTTCGATGCTGCTGCCCAAAGTAGGCAAACATGTAAATGTACAGTACATTACCCATCAAATCCAACAACAAACTATTTCATCATTCCTATCCTATAATCAGAAGTGTGATCATTGAAGACATCTTCCAATCATCGATGCAAGAAACAATCTTTTATTGGAACATTACAGAACTGTAAGGTTTAGTCTAATCTGCATCACTTCGGTCTTCTGGATTTGGCCATAAATTTGTCCACATCACCCGCCTCAAGGTTGTGCGTGTTTTGGCTTCACAAGCTTTGCTGCATACCTCGGTTGTACAAGTGGTTATTTCAGTCAAAGTTGCTCTTCTATCAGGTTGAATCATTGTTCCCATTCTGACGTCTAGCATCAACAAGGATTTTTGCCCACGGACTGCCGCATCCTGGATGTTTTTCCCTTTTCACCATTCTTTGTAAACCCTAGAAATGGTTGTGCGTGAAAATCCCTGTAACTGAGCAGATGTGAAATACTCAGACCGGCCCGTCTGGCACCAACAACCATGCCAATGCTTAAAATGGCTTAAATCACCTTTCTTTCCCATTCTGACATTCAGTTGTGAGTTCAGGAGATTGTCTTGACCAGGACCCAACCCATAATGCATTGAAGCAACTGCAATGTGATTGGTTGATTAGATAATTGCATTAATGAGAAATGAACAGGTGTTCCTAATAATCCTTTAGGTGAGTGAATATTGATTTATATTAAATATATTATATATATTATTATTTTATTATTGTATACATGGTATATATGAAATAATCTAATACACAATGTCGCATATATTTCAAAATATAAAAAATTGAATAGACATCAATATAATTCACATTAACTGAATGAGGTTTATTTCCCCTGCAGTCATTGTCGAAGTGTCCTTGGGCAAGACACTGAACCCCGAGTTGCCCCCGGTGCTGTGCATCGGAGTGTGAATGTGTGTGAATGTTATCTGATGAGCAGGTGGCACCTTGTACGGCAGCCCCGCCACAGTGTATGAATGTGTGTGATTGGTGAATGTTTCCTGTAGATGTAAAAGCGCTTTGAGCAGTGTTAAGACTGGAAAAGCGCTATATAAATACAGCACTTTACATTTACATTTACATTTCCCAAGCAGCAGCTGAAGGGCCATAACCTGAGAACAAACAGAATGAAAGGCATGTCACCGTGGTTCACATGACACTATGTACACATAATGTACAAAATGTGTGGGCAAAAGGCAAACTGTTGCTGGTAGGGAGTGTCATATTTATGCCATATCATAATATTTGTAGTATTTAAACTGTTATATTTTTATGATCCAATAGATGGACAACAACAAGCTGTATTGAACTATAAATATACAATTACAATTACACAAAAATACTTAAAAAAATAATTAAAACACTTCCAAAGGGAACACTGTCCTTCATTGTGATAAAATAAAACAGTCTTCAGTGCAACAAAAACAAACAACCCCTCAGTGGAAAAAAACAGGACAACAATCCTTTAGTGCAGCGTTATGGATCCCACATGCTTACTTACAGACCTGCTCTCCTTGGCCAGTCCTACAGTTCCAATGTATTTTTTCCCCAGAGGCCTGTACTACAAATCCAGATCATCATGCCCTGGATTTCTTTCAGTTACCGGCTTCACTGACCCTAACAACCAAGGTCCAGCATAAGCTGTGTCTCGGCGGGTAGTTATCAACTAACTCTACCAACCCAGGTTTTCCCATCAGCGGTGTGCACGCACACAAAAGAGGCGGTGTTTGCACAGCAAGACCAATCGAAAAATCTACCCGAGCCACATATTTTACATGAGAAGGCAAACTATAATTTTACATAATATGAAGAACACAGACAGTTTTACAGGCACTGCTTCCTAAAACAGGAAGAAAGCTGGCAAAAAAGCCAACACTGTAAATGCGTAAATCACAATCTTATCAATGTCAAGCAAAAGATCTGACCATAATTACACTGTCTTTTCCATAAACTGTCATGCTTTAGCCTTTATTTCAGTTGCTACCATGACAGTGAGAAGTGATCAGAGAACAGATAAAAAGTATGAAAACAAAATTCACGGCTCAAGAAGCCGACAAATGTTATACGAAATATTTTAAAATTTAAATAACCTATACGAAATCCTGTAGGCTAAACTCACTCGCAACATTTGAATATGTTTTTATATTTATTAATTTAAGGGCAAAATCACCATTACAAACCAACCAGACTCCATTTAAATAATCAGTACTTTATCATCGTAAAACACAAATAGCTATAGGTAATTCCCTCTGTTAATATCTATAGCCTATCTTTAGATCGGGGAATGTTAACGTTGTTGCCGCTAATCTCAATATGACCTGCTCCCGACCGGGTAGGTGTTCAGCATACGTTACCACGGCAATTTAACCCGGTATAACTGTTCCAACGGTTGTGATACAGAAAACCTTGGGTTGAACCTGAACTACCTCATTAATGCCAAATTTGATACGTAGTGATAGATAGATAGATATTATTGATCCCAAAAAAATGGGAAATACAGGTTACAGCAGCACCCAAATATACATACATACAATGTACATGAAATAAAAATAATATAATAACAAAATATAAGAATAAATATAAGAATGTAAGAACAAATATTTAAGTATATACAAGATGGGAAAAAAACTAAATGTGCAGCTGTTTAATATAAGTATGCTAAAAATGTAAAATAACAATCGTTCCGGTTGCCCTTATGCAATGTTGGGGCGTCTCAGAGTCTCATCTAGCACCAGGGATGACGTGTTGAAGAGTTTTATGTCTGTGGTAGGAATGATTTCCTGTACGGTCCATGCAGGCTTCTGGTGTCTTAACTCGCAGATCTTGTTTATGGTGTTTGTATGTCTGGAATCTTCGCCCCTGGGTGTTGCGCATCTGTAAAAGATAGTCCACGTTAGCCTCTGATTGTTGCAAAAGTTAAGTGTATCCCAATACTGGTGGATTTTTCTTGGTGCATAGTCCTGACCTGTAAATAGTTCAGTCTGAAATCGAAATTGCTGCTTAAGGAACCAAGAAAGGATTTAGGAAGGTTCTCCAAGGAGCTTTTAGAGCGAGGTTATACTACTGTATCCACTTTGTTTTCCGGAAGTATTGTGGTTAGTGAAAGCAACTGTACTTTGCTGTAGCCAAGCATCTGTATGGGAGGTGAATTGGTGTTGTGCGGGATTTTAAAGCTACTACAGGGGATCCATTTTATGCTGATAACATATTGATGTATTTGACTAGCTAGAGAATCACTTAATATCTAAAGGAATATCAATGGTGGATTACTGTAACTAATCTACTATAACCAAGCTAATCTACTGGTTTCCGTTTTTTTGCTAGTCTGAAAGCCCTTCCTCTAATGTTCTGTATTCTTACACTGCAGAACTGCATTAGGATTCCTGTGACCACGATGACAGTGGTCATGATGGATGAGGATTACTGCAAGTAATCTACTAATAACTACTACTACTCCTAATTTTTTGGTTCGTGTTTTACTATGTCTGACAGCACTTATGCCTAAATGCTGTTTAATGGTTCTGCGATTTAAAAAAATTTAAAAAACTAGTAGTTTGTGAAACAGTTTGAAACACTGTATGGAATGGAAAAGGTGTAATTTAACGCACATTATGTCTTCATTTGCCGAAATTGGGTACTTTGTGGGCACATCAGGTTTATTTTTGAGTCTTTTAAATGAGAATCCGGCCATTTTATGTTAATCTTGATCGCTATAATAGAGAGTACTTTTGATTGAAAAAAAACCCAACCTGAATTTGTGCAAGCAACACTGAGTAGCTGCAGCTACGTGTACAAGCTTCCATGAGCTAAAACGACAGTTAACGGGGCAAGTTTAGAGAGCCTTTGTGGCCTCTTAACAGACACTCAATGCAAGTAATATGTCTGTGCAACAGGGCCCTTGCGTTTTCAACTCAGACAATGTTTTAATTTGCTACTCTGTTTGATCTTGCTGGTGGGTAGCTTGCTTGCCTGGTTAGCTGCTAACTGTTAGTCTGCTATTGAAGTGTGTTCAACCAGGCTTTTGTGAAATCATAAAGCAGCAGTTTGTGTGTATTGTAGGTCATCATTTGGTGTGTGATCAATCTAGTCTGTTGTGTTGAGTAGGAGACTTGGCAGTGTCAGTCTGTGTGGTAATCCCTTAGAGGCAGTCTCTTTCATCCCCACCTCTTGCCTCTCAGCGACAAAAATCCCCCAAGTGCCCAGTAGTGTAGTGGGGTGTCCTTCATGCATTGCGGCAAACAATTGTGTAGTTTATGTCTCCTCCGAAATAGGTAATTGAGCACTGTACTGGTTATGACCATATCAGTAATCATGTAACTACATGGAAACAGGCTAAATATGCATGTGGCTTGCACAGTAATAACGTTACTGCCAACTGTAGCTCACGCTTGGAGTAGCTCTCATCTGCCTGTTGCACCTCTCTGTCGGTTCTTTCCAACTCTTGTGAGGCGAGTTCTTCGTCTGTTTCCGGGTTCATAAAATAAGGATGACTATCAAAGTCTTCCGTGTGTGTATATGTGCTATATTCTCCAGTTACGTACCAAACCTAGAAAAAAAGCTTGAATATATTTTGAATCGCTTAATTAAATTGTGTAGAAATGTACATTACAATAAACTTGAATGCACATTATATGAAAGGCACACTATTTTCCCCGGCCTTAATTTTGAGGCCGGCCTTTATTTGTCCGTGTGACTACGCCCCCAGCCACTATCAGAGGCCTTTTAATTGACTACCAGTCTTCTTTGAGGAATTACAGATTTACTAAGAGCAGTTCAATAGAGTAATGAAAAAGGAACAGCTTTACTGTTGTTGGATAATGGCACATAATCACTGTGTAGTATTACATTGTGGTAGAGAGACTTGATGACAGAAAAATTTGCGGTGGGAAGACAGTATGAAAATCCCGAGAAAACATCCGAGAAAGACACAGTATGCGGGAACACAGGGAACATCCACAGGAACACATACAAATCGCAGAACAGGCTGTCAAGACAAACTGGAATGATATGACAAGAGACAAAGGGAACACGGTTAATACAAGAGGTAACGAGGTAATGGAGAAAGGGAGACAATCAGGTGAATCACATTAGGGCGGGGCAGGACAATCAGACAAGCACAAAGCAAAGCTAGACAAGACAAGACAGGAAACCATACTACCAAAACAAACAGGAAATAGAACAGACAGAACACAGGGGAACACCAGACAGGACCAAAACACAAGACCGGGGGAGAAACTAACAAAAACACAAGGAAGGCCAAAATAATCCCAAAACCAAAACCCCAAACCACAACAGAATAAAGTGATTTGGGTATGTTGATCAAGCTCTCTGTAAACCTATGCATGAGCTTGCAACTCATAAAAATACTTTCAATGGAAATTCAATAATGTAATACAGTTTTGTTTGCGCATCAATGCATTTTAAAATATATGGGTCAATACATAGCAATAGGTGGTCATCCATTTATGCTATATATTTTCAAATACATGAGGAAGGTTTTATATTGAAATTATTTTCAATGTATTGCAATGTGAATTCTAGTTAGTGCATATACTTTTGTTTTGTTAGGGAGTCATCACCGTCTAAAACATGTTACAGTACTGTAAAATTGTATCAAAAGCAAGAGGCTACACCAAACACTTGCAAGAGCCACAGTAGGTCTATATAGTGATGTGTGTGTACCTGAACATAATCAGCCTGTAGGCGTTTCACCCGGTTGTTGTTCTCTCAAAAGGCACCAGGTAAATATCTTCATAGATACCTGAGGGATCAAACCACCGACCTTCCTATCGGTAGAGGACCGCTCTACCACAGTGGAGCAGTCGCCCATATATGTTATATTGTCAGAACGTATGGCCCTTTGGGTTAATGTAAACTGGTCCACTCTGTGAATCATGTCCATTACAAGCTTCTTAATTGCCATTTCATTCTATCTGGATTCATATTACTCACTCATACTCATATACAACTAATGCAAAGCATACCACTCATGCTGCAGTGTGACACTTCCCTCAAGCGCTGTGCCAGATATGTCAGCAATAGAGAATTCGCACCAAGCCACGTGGAAATGTCAGAAGCTAGGTGAGCTTCTTCTACCACAAATAGAAATAAAACTTCTCATTTTCTCCAAGTCTTCCCTCATCCGTCACTCTCACTCTCTCCTTTTTGCTCTTGTTCCAGTTTTCATGAGCCAGTTCTGTGTCCCTCTCTACTTCTTTTTAGAAATAGTTGGAGACCTTTTTTTGTAATCAAATTTCTTTATTTTGTTGTTTGTGGTGTTTGCCTTTCCAAATAAAGTTTGATACCGGTGATTGTAATTTACGCCAATAGGCAGCAGGAGGAGAGAGGTAGCATAGAGCTCACAAAATATCCTGGTTAAATAACCACTGAGATATGGGTTGAATCAACATGTAGACACCATCCATTTTCCGTATCTTTCAAAATGTTGTTCAGAAATAGTTATGCAGTGTTGCTTTACGGAGTTTAGGTAAAAATCTGGTTAAGCAGGGGAAGACCTAAATATTAAACTGCAACAATGCGGACGCTAGCAGATTCATAGCTAGAATCATTTAATGAAGTAGTGCAGACTTTGACCAGTTAATTTTAAAGCTTGATAAGCTTCCTCACTATTATAGATAGAGGTGAGTGGAGGGTTTTCTAAAAGGACCAAAATGTTGTATAATTGTGGCAAATGTTTGATCCAGCGGCTCTAGAGAAATAAGCAGGAGTAAAGGGGCAAACTTGGCGGAAGGAGGTGCATCGGTTAAGACTCAGGCTGGGGGATGAAAAAAACTGAACATAAAAATAGCCATTTAAGTTGTCAAAGGCTTCATTGCGTCAAGAGAAAGAAGTGGCACTGGGGTCTTACTGTCAACAATGTGAAGAAGGTGTCTAACATTATCTGCTGCTTGCCGTTTTTATAAATCTACTTGGTCGGAGGCTAATTTTGCCATATGAGACTCCAGAATGCTTTGCAAAGATTTTTAGTCAGCGTTAAGCAGGTCATAGTAAGTACGGAAATTGCAGTGGAAGACTGTTAAAAACCTTCAGAATTCTCCTTTTACAGAATTTAGGATATCAAGAAGGAAAGGGCCCAACTGTTCCCAAAATGTTGCATAGACCCCGGGAGAATCCCATCAAGCCCAGTGATTCCTTTTTGCATACTCTGTGCTGCCAGTCTTAATTCCCAATATAAATTAATTTATCCAATAGCTGCTGATTCTCTGCTGATAGCGAGGCAAGTCAGCTGATTAACCAGCTGTCACAGGTGGGATTTATCCAAAGTTTCTCAGATTCATACGATTGGAATAAAATGTCTGAAAGGATTTATTATTTTGACAAGGTCAGTTTAATTATACCATTGAGATTATAGCAGGATATCTGCATAATAATCACTCGATCTTACTCTCATAGCAAGAAGGTGACTAAGTCTAGCACCCTGAAAGTGATAGCGCTGTCTGTTCTGTGAGTTATTACTCCGAATAGGAAATTCGACTTTTTGACTTCAGAATTTTGTTATTTCCTTCTTGACTATGATGGTTTGTTGGAGAGACCATTGATGTGTTTTGTTCCTTTTAATTTCTGTTCTGTCATCCTTCTCTATCCGTGACTTTTTATTCAGTCCACATCTGCTTTGATAATAAAAAAAGACCTGACCTTTAAATAAACCAAGCACAACTGTGATCCTTACTGTAGTCTTCCTTTACCAGACTTCCTCCACAGCGCTGCAAAGGAGGTCTGTACACACAGTATTCCGGGGAGGGGAGCCGAGATAGCAACGCATCTCAAAACGCGCATCTCAGGCGGTTCTCTTTATGGCCAATTCTATATTAACACGTAACGCACTAATATATTAGAGTGTCATACTTAAATGTAGCTCGAAGCAACAGAGCCGACACTGATTGGTACTGCACTCAGTGGTCACTAGTGCACATGATCTATTTGGTGTGAGCTAGACACATGTAGCAAGTTGTGTACAAATAGTAGAGTATTTAAATCAGATAAAATGAGTGGACAGTATGTTGACATGCTGATCCCCAACTGGCATCTTCATTAAATAGTACCCGCAAAACACCAGTGTCAACATCTACATGCGGGATTCTGGGCTTCAGTGGCAAAAGAAAAAGCCATATCTGAGACTGGCCAATAAAAGAAAAAGATTAAGATGGGCAAA
>NC_045742.1:27553105-27553820 GCF_008692095.1 Etheostoma spectabile
AGGAAGACTGGAAAAAAGTGTTGTGGACGGATGAGTCCAAGTTTGAGGTGTTTGGATCACAAAGAAAAACGTTTGTGAGATGCAGAACAAATGAAAAGATGCTGGAAGAATGCCTGACGCCATCTGTTAGGATTGTGAGTTAAAAGGATGGTCTGGGGTTGCTTGGTGCTGGTAATTGGGAGATTTACAGGGTAAAGGGATCTGAATAAGGAAGGCTTCACTCCATTTTGCAACGCCATCCATACCCAGTGGACAGCCGCTTGATTAGCCAATTTCATCCTACCAGGAAAATGACCCTAAACACACCTCCAAATTGTGCATGAACTATTTAGAGCAAGCAGGCAGCTGGTATTCTATCGTAATGGAGTGGCCAGCGCAGTCACCAGATCTGAACCCCATTGAGCTGTTGTGGGAGCAGCTTGACCGTATGGTACGCAATGCCCATCCAACTCCAACTTGTGGAGCTGCTTCTGGAACATGGGTGCAATTTTTTCAGATTACTCAACAAATTAACAGCTAGAATGCCAAAGGTCTGCATGCTGTAATTGCTGCAAATGGAGGATTCTTTGCGAAAGCAAAGTTTGTAAAAAAATCTTATTTCAAATAACAAACATCATTAATTTCTAACCTTGTCAATGTCTTGACTCTATTTTCTATTTATTTCACAACGTATGGTGGTAAATAAGTGGGACTTTTCAGGAAAACACAATTGTTT
>NC_045742.1:27553830-27558410 GCF_008692095.1 Etheostoma spectabile
AAACTTTTGAACGGTAGTGTATATTACTACATACAGTATAATGTAATACTTGCAGAGCTTTTGTGTGTTCCACTGATGTTTCTGAATTACTTGTTTTTTACTTTCAGTTTTTAATTCAGCTCTGTAATGTTGACAAAGAAATGGTGGGGTGATATCTTAAGTGATGTGTAAGATGTGATGAAATGGCTCTGGGTGTGCTATCATGCAGATTAGAGCATGTTCTAAATGTCAAATTGACCAATCAGCTTGTCGGATCTACAGTAGTATAATTGTTTTCTTAAGTTTAATCAAATGTCAATACCAGTGATGAATATCGGCGTTACTTTTTCAGTAACAAGTAATCTAATTGATTACTTTTCCCATCTTAATAACGCGGCGCGTTGTACTAAAATTGAAGCATTTTTTTTCTTCAGACCAACTTGATCTCTTAGCTAAGAGGCAAAGACTTTTTTTCTTCTTTGGCTAGTGGGCCGTGCAAGAGACAAGCGCATAAATGCTGACGATTGGCGGAGGATGACTGAAATTTCATGGTAAGCCAATCAGAGGTAGAGTTGGGCGGGTGTTCATAAGCACCATAGTTGGACACAATGAACAACACAAGTAATTCAGTCAACGAGAGACAGGCATGGTGTTATGAAAGGGCGGAGGGGGGGGGGGAACTTTTCTTGCCCACCATGGTCAGAAAACATAGGCTCTAAGACTCTAGAGTGGCTACTCGCTGTCAGTCTCTCAATTCTCCCTCGCTCTAACACACACACACACACACACACACACACACACACACACACACACACACACACACAGAGTACATATCCTCAACTTCGGTTCAGTCTTTCTGGCAAACAAACTAGTTAGCATAGAAAGTCTGCGTGCTGACTTGTTACGACTGGAGTTGTGGTGGAAAGCAACGTGAAGTTTTAGAGCTCAGGCCACTGGACATGGCTCCATGCTGTGTTTATGGTCCTGCTGAACCAATGGGAACACTCACAGGTCTTGAAGGTGCAAATCCCCTTTCTGCAGCTCCTCCCTCCAGCCATTTTCTGAAGAAAACACTGTTTATAAAGTGTTCCAAACAGTTCCATTGTAGTCCAGCCTTTACTTTTTGTGAGAAACGTGTGTCACAACGTATAATGCTTGCCCAGCTGCTGGCATGGCATGCCCTCATACTCTGCAACTGACTAGCTAGCAGTGCTTAACGAGGTATTGTGCATGTAAAAATTGAAAAGAAGTGCGATGCCTCACTCTGTAGCTAAAACGGAGAGCTCAACAAACAGGGTGAAAGGAGAAGCTGCAGCAATGTGCACTACAACAAAAATATGGTGTTTTTTTTGAAAATCAAACCGCATAAACCTATTCTAGTACAACCTCTAAATAAAATTATAAACCTGAAAATGAGCATAATATGAGACCTTAAAAAATTTCAGAGCTTTTCACACTTTATTCAGGGTAAAGAGTAGTAGTACATAAATGTGATAATGTGATATTAAGAAGTCATATAAGGGGGAGAGGTAAGAAAAGTTTTTAGCTTTTACTGGCTTTTACTACTCAAAGCATCACAACTTTCCTTCCTACAGTTTTACGACTTGCTTAGGATCATGTCAATGTCAAAATGTTTGTAAGGTATATGTGGCAACTGCTAATAACGCTATTAAACCGACGGCTTTTAGGAGGTAGGGAGATTTACAACAACAAGAGAAGTGTATGTCTTTTTTCTGCTCATGCAGCACTAAAAAGATGGACGGGTCTTGGAGAAGCACATGAGAGGGAGCAGAGAAGAAATGATGAGAGGGGAAGTGACAGAAAGAGGGAGAAAAGGAGAGACAGACATGGAGTCACCATTCCCCCTAATGGAGCAGACTTCTGCAATGCTTTTCCCCCTGATTACACTAATGACCGATTTGAAGCAGTTTAAGAGCCACTTTGGGCTCTCTCTCTCTCTCTCTCTCTTTCTCTCTTCTTTTTTCCCCTTCTCCATCCACTCCATCTTGCTCTCCCTAATCTGCTTTATTCCTCCTCTCTGTTGAGAGGTATATCTACCTCTGTGTCTGTGTGTTCTCCACCAAGCTGCCCATTTGTCTGTGTTTAATATACAAAGCGCGAAATTACAACACAATACAACATTATAGAGAATAATAATAAGGATATAGAGAGAAATAGAGACAGAGAACCACACAAAAGCTCCTACACACAGAAGCATATGCAGCAGGAGGCAGATTGGAGTTTACTAAAGCAAATATGTCTTAGAGGCAAAGCTTGTCACAATGCAGAAATTATCTAATTGGTTTGAGTTAGACCTCAAGGGGGTGGAACCACAATCCAATTAGGCAGCAAACAATTAAGTTAAAATTGGACACTCTATTATGAAAATATAAAAACATTAAAATAAAATTGTCTTCAAAGTTCAGCAATTCAGAATAGTAACTGAGGTAACTAATTAAAAAATGGCTGGGACCTTTATTAAAAAGGCTCATAGAATGTAGAGTTGAGACAACCAGAACAACTTGCAGCATCCACAGTTCAAGTCTGGTTGGAGACCTTTTGTTGGATATCTCGTCCTCGCTCGTTTCCTGTCATCTCATTATTGTCTATAATAAAGAGTTGAGAATGCCCCCCCAAAAAAGACATATTAGAGATACATTTTCTGTGTTTTTAGGGTAGACCTTTCCTTGTTTTCTGATCCGCTCCTTTTTTAATGTGAATTTATAGCACCAATTCTATCAGGACACCAATGGTAACATTTATACCACAATGGGGTAACCATATTAACCACATGAAGCTGTCAGTTCTTCTATACTGACTACATTTCAATCAGAAGAGACATGTTTACAGATATGCAAATAAGGTTTATTGTACAGCTTAATAAAATGTACAAAGTCTTTGGAGATTAGACTCCATCGCTATACAAATATTTCATATATATGTATAGGCGTAGAGAACTATCAGACCCCCCGATGGAATCTAGACAGACCAGACTGAAGGAGGCTCCGGACCGATCAGCTGGAGTAGATGACTAGAGGTGGAAAAAGGGGTGGAGGGTTGCACATTTTGTCTGCAACAACAGCTGAATAGCAAGGGGAGAAACAGATTTTTTAAAGCAGGGTTGTGATTGTCTCTGATTGGTCCTTGCGATTGTGTATGATTCTGATTGGTTTAGCAGGAAAGTAAATGCCTCCAACAGCTTCTTCAAGTTAGGTAGAGCATTGATTAAGAGTTGGTTCTTCCTGAAGGAATTTACACTTGGATACATTTAGATCAGGAGAGACTAGTTGCAGATATGCAACAGTTATACACAGCTTGATAAAATATACATTTTTTGGATAACAGCTGAATTGATTTAGGAGTGCATCAATAAAACGTTTGATCTTCCTGAAATAATTTAGGCTGAGCTACATTTACATGCACATAATATTCAGTTTTTTTGCCTTATTCAGAGAAAGACAATATTTCGACTGAGCTGTTTAAATGGCTATTGAAAGGAAAGAGTATAGTACTCTAATATTCCTGTTTACATGCAGCTGTGCAAATTAGGACTTTTAAAAAAACATTCCACCGCTGGTGAACTTGTTCGACAGCGCGAGCACATCCTCCCTCTTTCAGCCCTTCAACCAGCTTCTTGAAAAGGTTGACGTTGCAAAGTTTGCGCTTTTCCAAAAACCTGTTGATAACCAAGTCTTTCCAAATCTTCTTTTGGGCATGCATCTCTACCCTTGCACACTGTTGGCTAGTTGTTTTTTGCACAGTAATCATAGCAATGCACAGAGCTGACCATAGCTCCTAATTTCCACCGGTTACGGAACGTCTGCGGATCCGCTACAGAACAACGGCGGAGTCATTAGGTTTCCATTAGAGTCATTGTGTATATTTCCATTTACTGCTCCGGCGATTTGTTGAATAAAATGTGCTTTTGAATGAAGTTATGTCCTTAAACTAGTTTCAAGTTCAACAGCCATGGGACAATTAGCTGGAGGCCATGAGTTAAGTTCTAGTGTACACATTGCTCATACTGTTTGCTCTGCTGACACGAAAAAAAATTAGCTTATGATATTAGCTATGTCCTCTTCTGACCTGTCTCATTTTTTGTTTCAGCAGAAGGTTTTACCTGCTTGTAGAAACTGGTGGAAAAGAGTGAACAGAGTTTGAACTGTTCCAAAAGTGGCCTAAAAGAGGAGAACTGTGAGTGAGGGAAGCAGGATATAAATTACAGGAGAAAGAGCTGGGTGACAGAGATGGGTGTATTTGTGCGGACTAGCAGTCACCTGCACGGAAAACAAGCTCATGGCGGAGAAAGAGAAAGCAAAGGAGTGAAGCTAGATAGATAGAACAATGGGAATAAAAATGTACAACTACTTAACTAATATTGATAAAAATGTAAATACACCTATTGTGCAAGTTGCACTTAGTGCAATTGTGATGTCTATGAGTTTTATCTAACACTCAGTAATGAAGTGTAAAAACGTTTTATTGCCTGTGGGTTGAATGATTTCTTGTAGCAGTCCATGTGACGTCAAAGCTGTCATAGCCTCTTAGAGAAGCTTCTTCTCTGTTTGACCAGTGTGTGGGGGGTGGGGGGGGGGGGGGGG
>NC_045742.1:27558420-27569967 GCF_008692095.1 Etheostoma spectabile
GTTGGGGTTATCCATGATAGATAACAGTTTGATGAGTGACCTCCTCTTCACCACAGCTGTCGCTGGCTTCGATGCTGCTGCCCAAAGTAGGCAAACATGTAAATGTACAGTACATTACCCATCAAATCCAACAACAAACTATTTCCATCATTCCTATCCTATAATCAGAAGTGTGATCATTGAAGACATCTTCCAATCATCGATGCAAGAAACAATCTTTTATTGCAACATTACAGAACTGTAAGGTTTAGTCTAATCTGCATCACTTCGGTCTTCTGGATTTGGCCATAAATTCTTGTCCACATCACCCGCCTCAAGGTTGTGCGTGTTTTGGCTTCACAAATGCTTTGCTGCATACCTCGGTTGTACAAGTGGTTATTTCAGTCAAAGTTGCTCTTCTATCAGGTTGAATCATTCGTCCCATTCTCCTCTGACGTCTAGCATCAACAAGGCATTTTTGCCCACAGGACTGCCGCATCCTGGATGTTTTTCCCTTTTCACACCATTCTTTGTAAACCCTAGAAATGGTTGTGCGTGAAAATCCCTGTAACTGAGCAGATGTGAAATACTCAGACCGGCCCGTCTGGCACCAACAACCATGCCATGCTTAAAATGGCTTAAATCACCTTTCTTTCCCATTCTGACATTCAGTTTGGAGTTCAGGAGATTGTCTTGACCAGGACCACACCCATAAATGCATTGAAGCAACTGCAATGTGATTGGTTGATTAGATAATTGCATTAATGAGAAATTGAACAGGTGTTCCTAATAATCCTTTAGGTGAGTGAATATTGATTTATATTAAATATATTATATATTATTATTATTTTATATATTGTATACATGGTATATATGAAATAATCTAATACACAATGTCTGTCATATATTTCAAAATATAATAAATTGAATAAGACATCAATATAATTCACATTAACTGAATGAGGTTTATTTCCCCTGCAGTCATTGTCGAAGTGTCCTTGGGCAAGACACTGAACCCCGAGTTGCCCCCGGTGCTGTGCATCGGAGTGTGAATGTGTGTGAATGTTTATCTGATGAGCAGGTGGCACCTTGTACGGCAGCCCCGGCCACAGTGTATGAATGTGTGTGATTGGTGAATGTTTCCTGTAGATGTAAAAGCGCTTTGAGCAGTTGTTAAGACTGGAAAAGCGCTATATAAATACAGCACATTTACATTTACATTTACATTTCCCAAGCAGCAGCTGAAGGGCCATTAACCTGAGAACAAACAGAATGAAAGGCATGTCACCGTGGTTCCACCTGACACTAATGTACACATAATGTACAAAATGTGTGCGGCAAAAGGCAAACTGTTTGCTGGTAGGGATGTGTCATATTTATGCCATATCATAATATTTGTAGTATTTAAACATGTTATATTTTTATGATCCAATAGATGGCAACAACAACAGCTGTATTGAACTATAAATATACAATATACAATTACACAAAAATACTTAAAAAAATAATTAAAACACTTCCAAAGGGAACACTGTCCTTCATTGTGATAAATTAAAACAGTCTTCAGTGCAACAAAAACAAAACAACCCCTCAGTGGAAAAAAACAGGACAACAATCCTTTAGTGCAGCGTTATGGATCCCACATGCTTACTTACAAGACCTGCTCTCCTTGGCCAGTCCTACAGTTCCAATGGATTTTTTCTTCCCCAGAGGCCTGTACTACAAATCCAGATCATCATGCCCTGGATTTCTTTCAGTTACCGGCTTCACTGACCCTAACAACCAAGGTCCAGCATAAGCTGTGTCTCGGCGGTAGTTATCAACTAACTCTACCAACCCAGGTTTTCCCAATCCAGCGGTGTGCACGTTCACACAAAAGAGGCGGTGTTTGCACAGCAAGACCAATCGCAAAAATCTACCAGAGCCACATATTTTACATGAGAAGAGCAAACTATAATTTTACATAAATATGAAGAACACAGACACAGTTTTACAGGCACTGCTTCCTAAAACAGGAAGAAAAGCTGGCAAAAAAGCCAACACTGTAAATGCGTAAATCACAATGCTTATCAATGTCAAGCAAAAGATCTGACCATAATTACACTTGTCTTTTCCATAAACTGTCATTGCTTTAGCCTTTTATTTCAGTTGCTACCATGACAGTGAGAAGTGATCAGAGAGCAGATAAAAAGTATGAAAACAAAATTCACGGCTCAAGAAGCCGACAAATGTTATACGAAATATTTTAAATATTTAAAATAACCTATACGAAATCCTGTAGGCTAAACTCACTCAGCCAACATTTGAATATGTTTTTATATTTATTAATTTAAGGGCAAAATCACCATTACCAAACCAACCAGACTCCATTTAAATAATCAGTACTTTTATCATCGTAAAACACAAATAGCCTATAGGTAATTCCCTCTGCTTAATATCTATAGCCTATCTTTAAGATCGGGGAATGTTAACGTTGTTGCCGCTAATCTCCAATATGACCTGCTCCCGACCAGGGTAGGTGTTCAGCATACGTTACCACGGCAATTTAACCCGGTATCAACTGTTCCACGGTTGTGATACAGAAAACCTTGGGTTGAACCTGAACTTACCTCATTAATGCCAAATCTTGATACGTAGTGATAGATAGATAGATATTTATTGATCCCAAAAAAATGGGAAATTACAGTGTTACAGCAGCACACAAAATATACATACATACAATGTACATGAAATAAAAATAATTATAATAACAAAATATAAGAATAAAATATAAGAATGTAAGAACAAATATTTAAGTATATACAAGATGGGAAAAAAACTAAATGTGCAGCTGTTTAAATATAAGTATGCTAAAAAATGTAAATGAACCAATCGTTCCGGTTGCCCTTATTGCAATGTTGGGGCGTCTCAGAGTCTCATCTAGCACCCAGGGATGACGTGTTGAAGAGTTTTATTGTCTGTGGTAGGAATGATTTCCTGTAGCGGTCCATGCAGGCTTCTGGTGTCTTAACTCGCAGATCCTTTGTTTATGGTCGTTTGTATGTCTGGAATCTTCGCCCCTGGGTGTTGCTGCATCTGTAAAAGATAGTCCACGTTAGCCTCTGATTGTTGCAAAAGTTAAGTGTATCCCAATACTGGTGATATTGTTCTTGAGTGCATAGTCCTGACCTGTAAATAGTTCAGTCTGAAATCAGAATTGCCTGCTTAAGGAACCAAGAAAGGATTTAGGAAGGTTCTCCAAGGAGCTTTTAGAGCGAGGTTATACTACTGTATCCACTTTGTTTTCCTGGAAGTATTGTGGTTAGTGAAAGCAACTGTACTTTGCTGTAGCCAAGCATCTGCCTATGGGAGGTGAATTGGTGTTGTGCTGGGATTTTAAAGCTACTACAGGGGATCCATTTTAATGCTGATAACATATTTGATGTATTCTGACTAGCTAGAGAAATCACTTAATATCTAAAGGAATATCAATGGTGGGATTACTGTAACTAATCTACTAATAACCAATGCTAATCTACTGGTTTCCGTTTTTTTGCTATGTCTGAAAGCCCTTCCTCTAATAGTTCTGTATTCTTACACTGCAGAACCTGCATTAGGATTCCTGTGACCACGACTCTGACAGTGGCTCATGATGGTGATGGAATTACTGCAAGTAATCTACTAATAACTACTACTACTCCTAATTTTTTGGTTCTGTGTTTTACTATGTCTGACAGCACTTATGCCTAAATGCTGTTTAATGGTTCTGCGATTTAAAAAAATTTAAAAACTAGTTAAGTTTGTGAAACAGTTTGAAACACTGTATGGAATGGAAAAGGTGTAATTTAACGCACATTTATGTCTTCATTTGCCGAAATTGGGTACCTTTGTGGGCACATTCAGGTGTATTTTTGAGTCTTTTAAATGAGAATTCCGGCCAATTTTTATGTTAATCTTGATCGCTATAAATATGAGAGTACTTTTGATTGAAAAAAACCCAACCTGAATTTGTGCAAGCAACACTGAGTAGCTGCAGCTACGTGTACAAGCTTCCACTGAGCTAAAACGACAGTTAACGGGGCAAGTTTTAGAGAGCCTTTGTGCCTCTTAACAGACACTCAATGCAAGTAATATGTCTGTGCAACAGGGCCCTTGCGTTTTCAACTCAGACAATGTTTTAATTTGCCTACTCTGTCTTGATCTTGCTGGTGGGTAGCTTGCTTGCCTGGTTAGCTGCTAACTGTTAGCTGCTATTGAAAGTGTGTTCAACCAGGCTTTTGTGAAAATCATAAAGCAGCAGTTTTGTGTGTATTTGTAGGTCATCCATTTGGTGTGTGATCAATCTATCTGTTGTTGTTGAGTAGGAGACTTGGCAGTGTCAGTCTGTGTGGTAGATCCCTTAGCAGGCAGTCTTCATCCCCACCTTCCTTGCCTCCCTCAGCCGACAAAAATCCCCCAAGTGCCCAGTAGTGTAGTGGGTGTCCTTCATGCATTCGCGGCAACAAATTGTGTAGTTTATGTCCTCCTCCGAAATAGGTAATTGAGCACTGTACTGGTTATGACCATATCAGTAATCATGTAACTACATGGAAACAGGCTAAATATGCATGTGGCTTGCACAGTAATAACGTTACTGCCAACTGTAGCTCACGCTTGGAGTAGCTTCTTCATCTGCCTGTTGCACCTCTCTGTCTGGTTCTTTCCAACTCTTGTGAGGCGAGTTCTTCGTCTGTATTCTCGGGTTCGAATAAATAAGGATGACTATCAAAGTCTTCCGTGTGTTGTATATGTGCTATATTCTCCTAGTTACGTACCATAACCTAGAAAAAAAGCTTGAATATATTTTTGAGTCGCTTAAATTAAATTGGTAGAAATGTACATTACAATAAACTTGAATGCACATTATATGAAAGGCACACTATTTTTCCCCGGCCTTAATTTTGAGGCCGGCCTTTATTTGTCCGTGTTGACTACGCCCCCAGCCACTATCAGAGGCCTTTTAATTGACTACCAGTCTTTCTTTGAGGAATTACAGTATATTACTAAGAGCAGTTCACTAGAGTAATGAAAAGGAACAGCTTTACTGTTTTGTTGGATAATGGACACATAATCACTGTGTAGTATTACATTGTGGTAGAGAGACTTGATGACAGAAAATATTTTGCTGTTGGAAGACAGTATGACAAATCACGAGAAAACATCCGAGAAAGACACAGATATGCGGGAACACAGGGAACATCCACAGGAACACATACAAACTCGCAGAACAGGCTGTCAAGACAAACTGGAATGATATGACAAGAGACAAAGGGAACACGGGTTAAATACAAGAGGTAACGAGGTAATGGAGAACAGGTGAGACATCAGGTGAATCACATTAGGGCGGGGCAGGACAATCAGACAAGCACAAAGCAAAGCTAGACAAGACAAGACAGGAAACCATACTACCAAAACAAAACAGGAAATAGAACAGACAGACACACAGGGGAACACCAGACAGGACCAACAACACAAGACCGGGGGGAGAACTAACAAAAACACAAGGAAGGCCAAAATAATCCCAAAACCAAAACCCCAAACCACAACAGAATATAATGTGATTTGGGCTATTGTTGATCAAGCTCTCTGTAAACCTATGCATGAGCTTGCAACTCATAAAAAATACTTTCAATGGAAATTCAATAATGTAATACAGTTTTGTTTGCGCATCAATGCATTTTAAAATATATGGGTCAATACATAGCAATAGGTGGTCATCCATTTATTGCTATATATTTTCAAATACATGAGGAAGTTTCTTATATATTGAAATCTATTTTCTAATGTATTGCAATGTGAATTCTAGTATAGTGCAATATACTTTTGTTTTGTTAGGGAGTCATCACCGTCTAAAACATGTTACAGTACTGTAAATATTGTCAAAAGCAAGAGGCTACACCAAACACTTGCAAGAGCCACAGTAGGTCTATATAGTGATGTGGTGTGTACCTGAACATAATCAGCCTGTAGGCGTTTCACCCGGTTGTTGTTTCTCTCAAAAGGCACCAGGTAAATATCTTTCATAGATACCTGAGGGATCAAACCACCGACCTTCCTATCGGTAGAGGACCGCTCTACCACCAGTGGAGCAGTCGCCCCAATATAATGTTATATTGTCAGAACTGTATGGCCCTTTGGGTTAATGTTAAACTGGTCCACCCTCTGTGAATCATGTCCATTACAAGCTTCTTAATTGCCATTTCATTCTATCTGGATTCATATTACTCACTCATACTCATATTACAACTAATGCAAACGCATACCAACTCATGCTGCAGTGTGACACTTCCCTCAAGCGCTGTGCCAGATATGTCAGCAATAGAGTAATTTCGCACCCAAGCCACGTGGAAATGTCAGAAGCTAGGTGAGCTTCTTCTACCACAAATAGAAATAAAACCTTCTCATTTTCTCCAAGTCTTCCCTCACTCCGTCACTCTCACTCTCTCCTTTTTGCTCTTGTTCCAGTTTTCATGAGCCAGTTCCGTGTCCCTCTCTACTTCTTTTTAGAAATAGTTGGAGACCTTTTTTTTGTAATCAAATTTCTTTTATTTTGTTGTTGTGGGTGTTTGCCTTTCCAAATAAAGTTTGATACCGCTGATTGTAATTTACGCCAATAGGCAGCAGGAGATGAGAGAGGTAGCATAGAGCTCACAAAATTAATCCTGGTTTAAATAACCACTGAGATATGGGTTTGAATCAACATGTAGACACCCATCCATTTTTCCGTATCTTTCAAAATGTTGTTCAGAAATAGTTATGCAGTGTTGCTTTACGGAGTTATGCGTAAAAATCTGGTTTAAGCAGGGGAAGACCTAAATATTTAAACTGCCTAACAATGCGGACGCTAGCAGATTCATAGCTAGAATCATTTAAATGAAGTAGTGCAGACTTTGACCAGTTAATTTTAAAGCTTGATAAGCTTCCTCACATATATAGATAGAAGGTGAGGTGAGACGGGTTTTCTAAAAGGACCAAAATGTTGTATAATTGATTGGCAAATGGTTTGATCCAGCGGCTCTAGAGAAATAATGCAGGAGTAAAGGGGCAAACTTGGCGGAAGGAGGTGCATCCGGTTAAGACTCAGGCTGGGGGATGAAAAAAACTGAACATAAAAATAGCCATTTAAGTTTGTCAAAGGCTTTCATTGCGTCAAGAGAAAGAAGTGACACTGGGGTCTTACTGTCAACAATGTGAAGAAGGTGTCTAACATTATCTGCTGCTTGCCTTGTTTTTATAAATCCTACTTGGTCGGAGTTCACTAATTTTGCCATATGAGACTCCAGACATGCTTTGCAAAGATTTTTATGTCAGCGTTAAGCAGGCTCATAGTAAGTACGGAAATTGCAGTGGAAGACTGTTAAAATCCCTTCAGAATTCTCCCTTTATTACAGAATTTAGTCATATCAAGAAGGAAAGGGCCCAACTGTTCCCAAAATGTTGCATAGACCCCCGGGAGAATCCCATCAAAGCCCAGTGATTCCCTTTTTGCATACTCTGTGCTGCCAGTCTTAATTCCCCAATATAAATTAATTTATCCAAGCTAGCTGATTCCTCTGCTGATAGCCGAGGCAAGTCAAGCTGATTCAACCAGCTGTCACAGTGGGATTTATCCAAAGTTTCTCAGATTCATACAGATTGGAATAAAATGTCTGAAAGGATTTATCTATTTTGACAAGGTCAGTTCTAATATTACCATTTGAAGATTTAATAGCAGGAATATCTGCATAATAATCACTCGATCTTACTCTCATAGCAAGAAGGTGACTAAGTCTAGCACCCTGAAAGTGATAGCGCTGTCTTGTTCTGTGAGTTATTACTCCGAATTAGAAATTCTGACTTTTTGAACTTCAGAATTTTGTTTATTTCCTTCTTGACTAATGATGGTTTGTTGGAGAGACCATTGATGTGTTTTGTTCCTTTTAATTTCTGTTCTGTCATCCTTCTCTATCCGTGTACTTTTTATTCAGTCCACATCTGCTTTGATAATAAAAAAAGACCTGACCTTTAAAATAACCAAGCACAACTGTGATCCTTTACTGTAGTCTTCCTTTACCAGACCTTCCTCCACAGCGCTGCAAAGGAGGATCTGTCAACACAGTATTCCGGGATGGGAGAAAAACATGCTTCGGTTTATTGGCAATTCTTTTAACCACTCACAATTATCTTAGGTGGCACTAAATGCCGGACAGAGCCACGGTACCACTCGGGAAGGAACTTATTTTGGTGGAACATGTGTACATTTAAAAGTAGTTTAAAACAGATTAGATTGGACAGATTGTCCAGCTAGCTGTTTGGATTTACCCTGTGGAGATCTGGAATGCAGTTAACCATAGTCCTCATAAATGAACAAAAGTTTAAAGGTCACATGGCATGAAAATGTCACATTATGAGGTTTTGTAACATTAATATGAGTTCCCCAGTGGCTAGAAATGGCGATCTGTGTAAACCGAGCCCTGGGTATCCAACTTTGCCTTTGAGATAATGAAAGCTCAGATATGCCGATCTGGATTCTCCTCTTTGTGACATCATAAGGAGCAAGGTTATCTCCCCTTTCTCTGCTTTGCTCGCCCAGAGAATTTGACCCAAAGAGGGAAAGAGGGAGACATCATGTCTTGCAAGCAAGCAAAGTATGGCAGTTGGTCAAGGCCCCCCCACCCCCCTCTCCTCCTCAATAGCATTTAAACCTATACATCCTAAGAAAAGCCCATTGTGGGAGTGCCTCCAGTGGCTATAATTCTGCACTAAAGCTGAATTTCAGGAAAGCAACTTCAGTAATAGTATTCATGGACCTTTAAGGCCTATATAAAACCATCCAAAAAGCAGCATGTCATAGGACCTTTAATATTCCAACACAAATAAAGCATAAAGCTACATACATCCGGGCAAAAAGACCACCGGAGCAATCCCGGAAGTGGAACATTGGGAATATAGACTACCTTTACTGTGACAATGAGGTTGACTTTTTTGGTCTATTTGGACATTTTATTAAATATTAAATAGATTACATGACATTTGGAGAAGATATCCACAATTCCTAGACATAATTCCTAATGACTTTTGTGACTTTCTTACTTTTCCTCTAGCGCCAACCACCACCAACGGGGTGGCACTTGTGCTTTTTAGTGAAATGTTACAAATTACAATACAATTACAAATGGATTTTTTATTTGAGATGGCAAATGTATTTTCCCTGTCAGGGTGGACTGCAATCACTTTGATAAGTCCCTAACTAGCATCACCATTAGGTCAACATTTCCATTTGTCTAGTCTCTCTGGTGCATTGCCAGACCTAGTTCCACCTCGTTGTGCTGGAGTATTGTCTGGCTACACCATCTATTTATCCTGGAATAGGGCAGAAAAACGCTCTGGCTTGTTTGTATTTCTTCAAACCAATCACAACCTTCCTAACCTATGTCTACTAGATTAGCAAGAATTTCAGCAGAAGACATGAAAGGGGAGAGAGAGGGAGAATGACATGCAACAAAGGACCGGAGGTCAGAGTCAAACCCGGGCCCGCTGCGTCCAGGAGAAAACCTATATGGGCGCCCGTCCTACCAACTGAGCTGTCCGGGTGCCTGATTTGCAAAAAATTCTGAGTATGAGGCGTGAGCTTACTGGAATTCTAGTGACGGCCAAATGAAACTTCACGAAGATTCCTTTTTTTTAATTTTCTGATGCCACTAGATGGCGCTCTTGGTTTAAAGAAAAAGGCTCAAGGAATGGCAATGCAGTGTGCTTTCAAACTGTTTGTTGAACAGGGAGCGCCTTCTAGTGGGTGTCTAGTGGGGAGAAAATAAAGAAATGGTTCACAAAGCTTAATTCGGCCATCACTAGGAAATATTCACCAGCACCAGCGTATTGCGTCTCTTCAGAGTGTAATGGTGAACTGTGAGGCAGATGGTTAAAAATATAATTAACCATTTTGATAAAATAATTACAAATGAGTAACATTAAGGTACAGTTAAAAAAGTTACAAGATATTTTATAATATAATACATTTTATTATGCCATAAATTTTACTTGAAAAATATTACATTGAGAGGTTATGTTGATTTACATTTGTGAGTAACAATTTCAATACAATGGCTCCAACAGGTAACATCTCGATCAGTCTGGATCAACAACATTTTCAGGATAATCGGCGCCGAATGTTTCACCTTGTGTACCTCACCTTCCCCTCTCTGTGTGTTGCCGTTGTCTAACTCTGTTGGCTACAGGAAACAACAACAACCAGAATCTCGGAGCCACAAAGCTACAAGCTGAAAATTGCAAGTTTGGAAGAAAATTTGGCTTGTGTAACAAGGCAGCTTGGTTCTATTACGCACACAAGGAAATGGACCCACAGAAACAGAACTCTCAGATAATTCCATCCAAAAAGGTTTATTTGGAACAAGCAAAAACTCACAGAAGACGTTATCTGGAACAATAGGCAAAAAAGAAATCAGGCAGAGGTCAAAATATGGGAATACTGGAATGCTTGGAATGCTAGGAATACAGGGAAAAATGCTCAAATGCAATATGATCTTTCACAAAGGTAATGAACAGGTAGGGTTTTATGCACAAGTATGGGGGAGACAAAAAGTCTGACAATGCAAGACTATGTTGTGATTGATACAGTCATGTAATAGGAGAAGAAAAGACATATTGCTTGAGTTTACTTCAGTGTGAACGGTCTGCTGGTAATGGCATACTTAATTGTTAATTCAGTAGGCAGTTGGCAGTACATTCTGATTGAGTACGTAGTACGCAATACAACAGTATGCAATTTCGAACACAACCTGTGTTTGCATTGTTGAGGCTTTTTGCTCCAATGTAGTCAGAGTTGATGGACAATGTTTCCCTGATACAATTTTTTTTATGTTACGTTGCCAGCTATATTATCTGCCCAGAGAATTCACCAGTGTTTTTGTTGCTGTTGTTTACAGTCCTCCTGATGCAAAAAAATGAACTGTTTGATTTTTGGACTTTCTTGTGGAGCACAAATGTACTACAACTGCATTTCTATGACGAACCTTGAACCTATGTGTGGATGGAATAATAATTAAAGCTGCAAGCAGCGTTGGACGGCCCCTCGCTAATCACAAGGGTTACTGGTGGACGCCCCTCCTTGCGATCATGCATTTGTGCAGCACTCAGACACTGCAAATCATCATCAATGAAAAGGAAACTCCCTGCTGAGTTCATTGAAACCACACACAAGACTCTACCTTAAATGGGTCAGCAGTTATGAAAGGGGCGTGGCTTACGCATAGGGGGCGTGCCACACATCAACGATGAAGATGGAACTCCCTGCTAAGTTAAATGTTATGTCATATAACTCTCTACGTCATACATTTCATTATATGTGAAAGGGTGCCTGGCCAAATCATAGGTGGCAGCTCAATATCACATGTAGACCACACATTATAAGTTTCATGTAATAGGTTGTTTGTCATATATGGCTGATTTCCTGTTGCCAGTTGTTGGTGCTCTCTCCAAAAGTCCATATTGGCCTGTAGATGACATCAGGCCTGGACTCTTGGTGATTGTGGGAAATTTCAAGCAGATATG
>NC_045742.1:27569977-27570310 GCF_008692095.1 Etheostoma spectabile
CTGTAGTTACAGCCACTTTCTCCTTCATCGCTAAACACTCAAAATGCCACGCCCACACCGTTTAACAATTTTTTTTTCTTTTAATTATATTTCATTCTTAATGTCTTTAGATGACACAGACTGAATTTGAAGTCAATCTGATGAAATCTCTAGGATGAGTTTGTTAAAGTGTAGCACCTTGACTTTTAGTCGTACTTCCTGTTGCCACTAGGGGGCGTTATGACTTTGAGCCAATATTGGCGTGCATATGTTGTCAAGGGCCGACCCTGATGAATCCTGCCAAGTTTTGAGCCAATTGGACAATCTACACTCAAGATACACCTTCTTCCAGTT
>NC_045742.1:27570325-27578298 GCF_008692095.1 Etheostoma spectabile
ATTGCGAAACACACAAAATGTCCGCCCCGCCACAGCCATGCCTATGACGACAAGTTTTTCTTTTTATAGCTTTTCATTGTTACTTCAGAAAGTAACTAATGCGTTACTTTAAAGTTTTTCAAATTTTTAAATACCCAAATGTGACAAAATGTGACCCCACCTTAAAAAGGCATTTCATTTGCCGGAAGAATAATAATTCCTTCAGTTCCAAAAGGGCCTACTCCGCTGCCAGCGCTCGGGCCCTAATTACACAAATTTAAATGCTGGTGAACATGACTAAACATATTAATATTAATTTCTTCATGTATTGTTGGTCTCATATCTCTGTATGTGAGGAGAGGATGCCTGTGTACATGGTTTTGTCTGGAATTTCTATTTTCACATTTTTACATAATTTTCGCTCCCTAAAAACCAACAACAGACAATAACAGCTACACAAGCATTTCTGTTGTCTAAAACAGTTATTATATGCCTTAGGAGTCAAACAGTGAAAAAATAAACATTATAACTTATACAATGGACAAAATATCTACATTTCTTCACAAAAAAGTGAAGACGAAGTGAAGAAGTGAAGTGAAAACGCTTTTGCCCTCATTATGCCAAAAACATACTCAAAACAATAATGCCATTTTTCTCTCAGTCAGGGTCAGTCACATTGAACAATTCTGACCTGAGGTCATTCCTCTTGACTATGTAAAAAATCTGTGATTCATTTGCAATGATTGCACATGCGTTACTAGTTGGACCAGGCTTCCATTGGTTGACAAGACGTAAACAAGCTTTTGATTGGTTGGAATGCTTGCCCAGAGCATCATGGGGGACTAAAATGGCAGTTAGCCTCAAAGCTAGCAGCAATAAATGACTAAAAGTCTATAAATTATGGACATAAAATTGTATCAATCTTGGATGCAAGAGTTCGGATTTATTGGACAAAGGCCCCCAAAAACTCTGGATTCCAGGCTGGCTGATAAAGCCTTCTGGCTATGAAGACACCAAAGACAACAGCGAAACAGCAGGAGTGTTTGCCTTTAGCTGCATAAACGGTGTGTTTATTCTCATTTTGGTTATAACATGATTAAGTCATGAATCAGAGATGCTGTTTTTTATCGAATACGACAAGCTCAGGCTCAGAGCCTTCAGTGAATGTGAAATTTGAAAAGTCCTTAAAACAACATTCAGACTATCCTGGGATACAAATAGTATCAAAACAACACTTAGAAAGTGCTAAATAATTCTCTCATTTGTTTCGCTTTGATGTGTTTGCACTTTTTTACTCTCACATGCACACACGTCAATTTTGTCATGCATGCTCACTGTCACATTTTGAAACATTTCTCCTTCTGTCTGCTTATTTTCCTCCTTTCCTCTCTCTCTCATTTGTTAGCACTTTCTTTCATTTTTTCACACCTCAGATCTATTCCTCTTTCCGTTTGTCCTTGGCCTACGTTATCTTTCCACTCTGTCCTTACAGCGTTATTTTTTTTATTTTTCTTCTGTATCTTTTTCCAGCGCAATAATGATTGAGAGGTGCAAACGGTCCCCCGGGCCCCTGTCTCTTTCTCTCCTCCATACTCTCCTTTTCTTCCCTGCTCTATCATTCATTGCTCTTTGTCTTTCTTTTTTTCTTTAAAGTCAGAGTATGGGTGTGTGTGTGTGTGTGTGTGTGTGTGTGTGTGTGTGTAATCATACAGATTGTATTCATGTAGTCAGTTCCCATGGTGAATGCACTGTTGCAACACAGGGAATAGAAAATGGCTGATAGTCAGATGCCATGAGGTTCACTCCCTGTACAAAGTAAAATTCAAAGGTTAAATGAAAGCAGGTTTTTTAAAGTCCAGTATCAATATATTGACAGCACTGAAACTATGGAGCAGGCTCATGTTTTGTACTATTGTTCTTATTGTCAACTATTTATAAGACGCCATACTATATGACATTTAGGGTTGGGTACCGGACTCTGTACATTTGGTTACCAACCGCATTACGTTTGTACTACAGAGGAACGACTCACGTTAAATCAAACAGGGCCCAATTTCATTACCTAATAGCGCTTAAGCGTGAGCACACAGTATTTGTCATCTCTGCATGTTGACAGAGAGCGGATTTCCGACACAGAGCTGTGGTGCGGACGAATCAAAACAACGTCAACTTCAGTTTGCTAAAGTCACAGTGATTCAACGCAATGCCGGTAGAGCGGTTGCAAGTGTTGTTACACTTCTTAAAACTCCACGCAGACAGCGTATATAACAACAAAGTGAAAGCGGTCGCAGTATGGGTTAACGCTAGTGCTGGGTGGATCAATCTAAATATTGATAATATTGATTCCATTGGTGGTATTGATATTGACCAATACCATTGTAATGAGATCAATACTTTAATTTCAGTTCATCACCAGTATACACTCCTGCGGTTTCATCAAAGAGGCGACCTTGCTGTCTGTGTGTGGGCCGCTTCTTTCAAGTGCTGCGGCTCTATTTACAAGCCGAAAATGAAAGAACATCAACGTTTGGTTAATTTTTAAAAAGGCTGTAAGATACAGTGGTAACACAACAAATTTATACAAGCACATAAAAAATGTTGTGTGTTTTAACTCGTTAATAATCCAAAGGTAACATCACAAAAACACTTATTGGACATGAACATTCATTCAGATTTAACAATTCCTCTTCCTCTGTGACAGGCAGACACCACAGTATTCACTCTGCCCTATTGACTGACTGACAGGCTGAGGTTGTAGGGCAAGGCCAAGCAAATGTATTTAAAACATAGAGAAGAGGGTTAAAACAAGAGACAGACTTAATAGAAGATACAAATACAAGAATAAAAGATGCAGTGCAGTGTAAGAAATGAATAATTGTAGGAACGGGTTTAGGAGTTTTTATTTTTAGTGTGGCGTATAACATGTCCTGAAAAAATATCCAGGTACCAGTATCGATACCGTACCATAACATAAAAAAATAAATAATGCATTATGTTTTGTGTGTAAAAAATCTTTCTCTGTTAGGTCAGTGTAGTATATTACAATGTTTTGTAGAAGTAGTCATTAAGTAGTATACAGTTGGGTTGCATATTAAGTGATTTTCAGGCCTTTGTGAGTTTTTGGGGGTACAATTTGTCATCATAATAAATCTAGATCTGGGGCCCTATTAGCTGGGGGCCCCAGGCAGTTTTCTACCTTTCCTAATGATAGAGTCTCCCCCTGTTTTTTTTCCTGTGAACCAGAGTATATCTTTATCGATGTTTCTGACCAAGACTAGCTGCAACTTGAGTGTGTGAAACAAATATGTCATAGTAGGTGTATTGCTCAGAATCCAAGGAAGCACAAATGAAGCTTTATGAAGTATTTTCTTTTTTTTCTGAACCCACTAGATTGCGTTCTCTGTTCAACAAATGGTTGAAAGCACACTGAATTGCCATTCCTTGAGCCAGGAACGATTCTAGGCTCAGACCTTTAGGGCCCCGGCCCCTAATGAGAATGTGACACGCATACAGTGCCTTGCAAAAGTGTTGGACCTGTAATTATTTGTCCTTTTGCAAACTCTAACTCAAAGCACTAAAATGTATTTATTTTTTATTATTATAATTTCAAAGGGGGCTTTGATTAAAAAAGGTTCTAAACTCACCGATGCCTGAACCCTTTTTCTCAAACCCCTATGTTGCTTTCCCATCGACCATTAACTTGTTGTCCATCCAGGTCAAAATAGAAAATAAACTTTATTTTGCCAATTTTTTCAACCCTTTTTTTCAATTCATGGTCAATAAACCTAATTTACATGACATTATACCAGAGTTAAAAAAAGCAGAAATTATGAATTATTTGATTAATACGTTAGATTGAATGATGTTGATCACAAACTGGCTTATGTCAAAGTTTAGTCAGGATACTGTTTTGAAACCATTTAAACATTTTTTTTTTTCAAATTCTATAAAATTTGAACACAACACAAAACATTAAATACAGTAATCATTTTACCTGTGAAGAACGTTGTATGAAACCCATCCATGTTATTTTGGGCAATTTATTTAGGTTGAAAGGAACCCATATTTCTAATTAAAAGAAAAAGAAAACTTTTGAAAACGGGTCAAATTTGACCCAAGGACAACACAAGGGTAATCCAAGAGCGCCATCTAGTTGGGTCAACAAAGACAACTAATAGTTCAGCTGTTGGATGAAAGGTTCTTGCTTCAAGAAAACTAGCAATACAAAAGGCCAAGCAGTAGGCCCGTTCTGAACTGCCATGTTTTGAACATGTAATGTGCTAGTTATTAAACACAAAGTACAGCTAAGACTAATGGAAATAATTTTGCATGTACCGGTATGGTTGGTGATGACACAGTGGATGTGACACATGCCTTTGGTGTGGGAGATCTGGGAATTTGGATCTGGAAGATCTTGGATATAGAAAAATGTTTCCCTGGACATGGTGCTAGACGAGGGGTTCTGGGGATCATCAAAGACATCAATTTGGGGACCTTCAATATTTTTACTACAGTTCATAGCTGTCCATCCAAGAATAATGAAGATATTTCCGTCTGGACCAAAATGGTGGACCGACCATCTGACATTGCTAATGCAGAATTTTTAACCACTGTGTTTTATTTACTTTGCAAACACAAACTGATGACATTAGAATAATTTAGAATACACCAGCATTAAATAACATAGTAACTCATTAATTTATCGAAATCATTTATCTATCATGAGGCAATGATGTATATTTTAATAGCTAGATCTTAACTTTCCCCCTAATTTACAACAGCCATCTCACAATTCCAATCATCCCCACTCTAAATCTGGCAACGTCTTGGACTCTATACTGCCATTGGGAATTGAAGTATGTAATGGCCACCGTAAATACTCTTCTAATTATCCTGGTCTATCCCTCAGTGCACACTGACTTCAGTGTAATAACATCATAAACTATGGAGAACGTATGTATACATTGCTGTGGGCAAAGGGTTAGGAGCTATACAGACATTGGTCAAATAGGGCCGTAAAATACATAGCAAATTCTTTGATGGAGAGTCCTCACTGACCTTTAAGCCTGTTGCCCTGGCAACTGATTGATGACTGGAATAGAGTGATTAGCAAATACATTAATGGTTAAAAGGCCCGTGCCATTGCATAGCATTAGGGAATGAAAACAGCAATGTTTTTTTCTGGGTTTACAAAACATGTATGTAGTATTTTATCTGGTGAATATCTGTGAAAACATGCTCTGGTTTATTGGCATTTCTTTAAACCAGTCACAACCATCTTAAGGGGCTAAGCAATGGACAAAGCCACGGTGCCGCTGCAAAATAGCCTCGCAAAGGGACTTGTTGGTGGAACGTGTACGTTTAAAGTGCCCATAATATAAAAAAAATCACTTTTTCTGCAATTTCGGGTGTTATTTCGTTTTTCTGGTGCTTCCACACCCAAACACACATAGAAAAAACAATCCATGCTCTTTTGAGTGAGATACGGTTTTTGAATGTCCTCTGTCTTCAGTCTCCGGGTGAGCTGTTCAAAATCTGCACGGCTTTCTACGTCACTAGCCGAGACGAGGCGGCTAACCGTAGCACATGCTAGTGTTAGCATGCTAGCTCCTTCTCAATGGCAAAACACTGCCACAACACACACTAGTTGACTATAATCTACAAAAGAACTACTTCCTGTCCCTGTTCTGCAAGTATTCCACAACTGGCCCTTGTCTAGAAAAAGTCTCCAAGCTAATCCTGCCTTGTACTGACCAAAGTTGGAGTAAGAGTTATCTAGCTGATGTGTAGCTACTGAGCATGTACGACTCTCAACAAAGATAGTATAGAAGTGAGATTTCTCACTCGGTTGCTAAACAGAGATCTAAACACACAGGGTAAAAACAGGATCTGCAGCAATGTGCGGTACAAAAAAAGCAACCTCAAAATACATGAACCTGAAAATTAGCATAAAATGGGCGCTTTAAAGGTTGTTTTATTTGTGCAAAAGAAAACTCAGATTTGGCAGATTTTACGGTTAGCTCTCTCAATTTACCATGTTGAGGAGCAGTTAATCATAGTCCTCATAAATCAAGGTTTAAAATTCCAACACAAAGAAAGTGGAAGGACATCTACGAAAAAACATGCATCCAGCAGAATTTCTTGCGGCACCAGAGCAATCCCGAAAGTAGAAAGTCGTGGATATAGACTATTATTGAGTTGATAGCACACATACGCCTGAAATTGAGCAGTTGCAAGTCATGCTTGTTGACATTTATTTTCATGTTGTTGTCTGTGACGAGGCAGCTGCGCAGCTCCCTGCTGGGCTGGGTGGACACCGACTGTCACTGTTTGACTCCTTAAAGGTTTACAGGCCAATTAGTCCACTGGAGTATGACGGCGAGTGCCACGAGGTCAGTGTCTCAGCCAGACAGCTTACAGTTGGCTAATTACCCAAAAGTCGTTCCTCCTTGACAGAAACGTGATCATCACACGAGGGACGGGCACTAGATCAGGGCTTATATACTAAAAGGCAGCCCTCAGCAAAGAGGCCAGCAAACCCTGGACCCATCTGGGTCTCAGTTTGTAGAGTTCAGTGCTAATTGAATGCAAAACAGATTGAGTAGATAGGTGAAAGGTGTGTGTTTGTGTTTGTGTGTGCAACCTGATCTCACAGAATTCCATGAAATGAAAACGGCCCTTAACTCAAAATCTGTGGCAGTTTTACGGAATCGCAAAAAATTCTGTGATGAACCACAGAAGAATTCTGTGAAATAAACACGGCCCCTTGAGTTAACGAAAAGGTAGTGGGTGGGCTTATGGTTCCGTGACATGCGGTAAGAACAAGACAGTTGGGTATAGGAAAAGTTAGTGGGTGGGCTTATGGTTCCTTGACACACGGGAGGAATGGTACGGATGGGTTTAGGAAAAGTAGCAAGCGACTTTAGAAAACATTACACCAAGTCCTGTGTTTAACCCATCCCAGCCAACCTCCTTATGTGGATTTTCGAGCTTCCATACTACTCACTACCATAGTCGCCCCTAAAGTTACGTCATCTTCTCATTGACTTTACATTGGCATTGTTGTCTGTGGTGGCCACACAGACTTTTCACACATTCCGTGACACCACCACGTAATGCAGTGTTAACAGTTTGTGATCATTTCACGGAATTCTGTGAGACCAGGCTGGTGTGTAAGAAAGACCGACAGAGTGGGATAGACTTGTGTGTGCCTACTCCCACACTGTAATATGGAATTACAGTTGAACATAATAGATAGGCTATCAGCTCAGCAGGTCACTACTACTTAATGACATTTATGTGGTCAATTTTTCTGAAGTTCTGGCCAGTCATTTGGTCAAGTGCTGCTGAAACACATCCCAAAAAAGACATTATTCTCTCCGTGCTAATGTGTGTGAGATGCATAGATTGTGGCCAACCGTGGAGGCTAAATTAAAATCCAGTCTTCTAGTTGTCTTAATGAAAAATGTCATTTAGAATGACACAGCACACGTGTTTGGTGGAAAATTAGTATACTGGATTTTTTTCACTCGTATTTAGATTTACTCAAACTAGATTTTCTTTAAAAAAGTCACTGAAACTACAAATGATGATTCTCACGTAGATGTTGCTTTAGGTATTGTTGTTGTTTTGTTTATTTTTGTTGCTGTTTATGTGTCACAATTCTGTTTTCTTTGTAAGGATCTGTTGTCAATTGTGTCACATGTAGAGCAATTTCACTTATTTTCTGATCTTTATTTGGCTTGTTTTGACTTTTTTGTTTTATTCATACTGTGTGATTTTAAACTGCTGTTTGTTGCTATTGATATTTTTTTTGTGTGGACCCCGGGAAGAATAAAGAGCACTTGGGGATCCAAATAAGGAATAAATAATGTATATGATACCTAGTGTGCAGCTATAAGAAATTACAGTGCCAAAATTCATAACTCATAATTTAAGTTCCTTTAAGGAGTGAAAGGAAAGTAAGAGTGTGTGTGTGTGTGTGTGTGTGTGTG
>NC_045742.1:27578319-27585306 GCF_008692095.1 Etheostoma spectabile
GGGGGGGGGGGGCAGATCTCATAATTGTAGCTCACTGTGATTGTGGTTGCTTTTACACCTGAGCAGCTACTAAACTCGTTTGATATTCCGATAAAAGCACCCTAATACACGCAGGGTGTGATTTGTGAGCAGAGATGTTGTTTTTTTGATCATACCCACATACCCCTTTCAATATCATGGATATAGTGCCACTCGGCCAGCCATGCCAGAACACTTATTTATGAACTTTAACATCCAATGGAACTTTATCTCAAAATAAAATAATACGTAAAACACAGCGCTTTCAAGCCGGAGAGTGGATTTCACTTCATGGTAAAAACAAAATACTTTCATGCAGGAAACACTCGTTTGTTCCTCTGGAGTGTTTTAATCGAAACCTTGATCTTTTTCCTTAACTTAACAGGTCGTTTTGGTGCAATCAGAACAATCTAGAGTGCCCTAAAGACAATGGAGATGGTTTTGGACTTCAGGAAGAACTCAGCCCCACCTGCCCCTATCACTTTCTGTGACTCCACAATTGTGGAGTCTTTTTTCGCTTCCTGGAAACTTTTATCTCCCAGGATCTCAAGTGGGAGCTGAACATCAGGAAAGCACAACAGAGGATGTACTTCCTGTGGCAGCTGAAGAAATTTAACCTGCCAATGACAATGATGGTGCACTTCTACACAGCCATCATCGAGTCCATCCTCACATCCTCCATCACCATCTGGTATGCTGCTGTCACTGAAGGACAAGGGCAGACTGCAGTGTATCATTCAGTCTGCAAAGAAGGTGATTGGCTGCAATCTGCCACCGCTCCAGGACCTGTATGACACCAGGACTCTGTAGCCTGCTGGAAAGATTGTGCCTGATCCCTCCCACGCCGGCCACAAACTCGTTGAATCACTCCCCTCTGGCAGGAGACTTTTCTGATTCTGATTGTCTGGTCGCGCCTGTACCCAGCTCACAGTCATCTATTGGCGGCTAAACAACTGCTGCTGGTAGCCAGGAGCACAGTAGCTGCTAATACGGCTAGCAACTGCCGCTCAGATTTTATCGTTCTATGGCACTATAGACTGTTTATTTTACAGCGTTTTACTTAGTTTATTATATACTGTACCTACTTAGTTTAGGTATATATTGTATGGTCTTTTGGTGAAGTAGCATTGATCACTTTAAAGGGGGACATTTTGTCCCAACCAAGGATAAGAACAATTCAGCAGAGGCAGGGAAATGTAGACCCCCGCCTGTCAAATCACACCCTTCTTGTCAGGAAAAGGCATCTTTAGAGCTAGTTTATAGTAACTCTGTGTAAGTGACTCCCTAAACTTCCTTCCTAATTTTGACATTGATCCCAAAAATAAATGAATGACTTAATGATTTAAACTAAACTAAAACTTTGAATTTTAAGATTTCTAACATGTAAGATATATGTCTCCATCCTGCTGGTTGTTGTCATTGAGAGCGATCCAAGCATATTGAACCCATGGTTTTCAACATCTTTGCTAATTTGGGTATGAAATGTAATGTTTTGAGTCAACTTGAAATCTTAAAAAATCTTTAAAGTCTTTAAAGGACTAAAACAAATATCCATGCAGTGTTTTGCCATCATGTCATTAACATGACCAGGAGCTTGAGTGGTGAGAGGGTTATTAAAGCTGTCCATCAGCTACTGTTCACTTTCCAATAATGTGTCAATAAATTGTTTCTTAACTACGTACAGTATTTTTAACTGATGTTGAGGACCAGTTTCTGACTGCCTTGAAAGTAACAGATTCTAAGTCTAATCTGCTTTTTTTTATTGTTCAGTTCAATATAAATTGGCCCTATAGAAGTACCATTTATATATATATATATATATATATATATATTTTTTTTTTTTGTGAAAATATCTGTTTTGGGCTTTTCTGCCTTTAATGGACAGGGTCACAGGAAGTTTATGCCTCTGCATAGATTTATGTAGAGGCATAAACCTCTACATAAATACGCCTACTCTGCCAACTGAGCCAACCCACAAGCACCATTTTTTAGCCATGCTAGCAGCGTGGGATGGCAATAGCAGGCACTATCCTCTTTCAAAGACATTATGTCATGAACTCCATGTACCAAATCTGTGCAGCAGTCTTTATAAGAGTATCTCATCTGGTGTCACCACATCCAAGAGTTTAAAAAGATGCTAATGTATCAATTTATGCTAATTTACAGTCATTATGGCTCATTAACCTCAGATTCATCATCAACCTCATTAGGTGCAATAAATGAAGCTAAGGAGGCATAAAGCCTGCTATAGTAAATAAACTGATCATCTTCTAGATATTACTTGTTTATGTACTTGCAAAGATATTTAGCCCTGGTTTTTCTTCAGTAAATAAAATGCTAAATTAGTTGCTTTGATATGTTAATGGTAATTTATGTCTCTTTCTTTCTTTCCACCATCTCATGACTGGATGACCCTTCTAACCCCCTTTATCTTTTATGATCACATTTGTGTGTGTGTGTAAGTGTCTTGAATACATCATTGATCACACACACAGACACACACAGTATTTTATAACTTGATGGTCATGAATATGCAGTGTTCATGATCAGGCCCCTTGTACAAACTGACAGGAAGACAAATGATGCAACGTGCTGAAACATAACAAAACCAACAGTGCCCGTGGAGTGTGTATCTACACGTACATATGGTATGGAAGAGAAAGAGGCTCTGTGTGTGTGTGTGTGTGTGCATGTGTGTCTGTGTGTGTGTGTGTGTGTGTGTGAGAGAGAGAGAGAGAGAGAGAGAGAGAGAGAAAGACAAAAAAAGAGTGACTACTCGTAAGAGACAGGCAATGTGTGGCAGGTGCTGGAGAGGCAGTGTGTACAGTAGGTACTGTGCATGTCACAGTGTGTACATGCTCGCAGCTGCACTTCTGTGGAGAGCCATCTACTAGCATTAATTCAGCAGGTGGCAATTTACATCCTCCTGAGCTGCAGTGGGCCCCAAGTGTAGCGGGTTTCCATCAACAGCAGCAGCCATTTTTTGGAACACGGACACTGGTGCTCAAAGGGTGAACTTTATTCAAGTGGCACAGTGATGTTGTAAATATTATATAATCAATGTCCAATCCGAGATTCATGAACCATGAACATGGACCCCTGGATATATTTCCACAGACACTGACCAATACTCACTATATTCCCATACATTGGTGACTAATGTGAACAAAAATCTTTGAAATCGGTCGCGAACCGGGCCGCATTGTAATCAAATAGGGCAAATTACCAATTTCCGTCAACTAAAAGTGCTGGTTTTGCAACTGACAAGCTCATGAAAATATTATGGAAATGATCCTTACAGAGACAGACCTTTTTGCTAAAGAGTAAAAATATTTTTGTTTAATCAGAAACGGCTCCGAAATCACCATCGCCAAACTCACCAGATTCCATTTAAAGAAACTATACTTTTAGCGTCTATAGAGTCAGCATATTACACCCACATGTAAATGGGCAAATTAAACCAGAGTTGGGATTGTTGGGAAAAGTGTAAAGACTAACCAAAATGGGTTTTGATAGTTTAATTTTGTTTCTGTTGACTTTGAATGAAGTGTGTTTTACGACGATAAAATTACTGTTTATTTAAATGGAGTCTGGTGGGTTTAGCGATAGCTATTTCGGGGCTGTTTAATATAATTGAAAGTAGAAACAATGAATTTTATCATAAAAATAACAAAAAACTGTTTTTAATATGGATCAGTCACATCATGGTCCATACCCAACCCACTTAATAAAGTCAGTATTGGAGCCACTAGGGAGCTGGTGCATCAAATTGGTGTTATAGGTCAAATGGTCCATTTAAGGTGTATGCACTGAAGAGCCAGAAAAGACACAATATATAGAAAAGATATTCAACATATGCACTCTACAATGTCACTGTTACAAAAGACGTGCTGTGGGAGCTTTTGGGCTTGATTTTCTTGGTCTTTATTGGCTCGTTAGACATGATGGACAGTGATGGGAAAATGGAACCACGCTAGAAAATAGTCTGAATTATCCCTGACTCTACCAATCTCATTCCTCTGCTGATCTCTCATTATCCGTGTTAAACTCTGTAATTGAACACATTACACTCCTCACTGTGCACCCCAGCTTCTTTTCTCCATCTTCTCTTTGACACCCGGCTTCTGCAACCTCCACTTCAAAATCGCTTGCCAATTTCCCCCAGAAGGAAACTCAACATCTGCAGCTATGAAACATTTCCACTTGGGAGATAATGTTCTGATATCAATTAAAGAATGAGGGGGAACAAATGGCAACCGCCGTCAATGTGGGAATTCAGAAATTAAACGGTATTCCCCTTTAACCAAAGCTCTTGAAATGGTCTTCCCAGGTGTATTGGTTTCTGTGTCAAACTATGAAATCTAATGAATCCAGTGTAATAAAATCCCCATACTACTTTCTTTTTATCTTTAATTTGAAGCCTGACTTTTGCGGCGACCGCTGTTGTACAATCACACTCTAATTTCCCCCCAAAGCAAAATGTGCCCGGTCTCATGACACACAGGCGCCAATGATTAACTGTGAGCAATTACTATTTGAATAGGGGGCCTCCCTTGTCTTCTCTTTTCACCCCATAAAAGACGATGGCTTTTAATACAAAAGTACAACGTTGTCTTTGTGTGACCTGTCACTTTTTCTGGATTACTCTATTCTGGAAACAGGGACACACCAGTCATTTTAACTGTTTGCATGCACATGTTAGCACACAGAGTATCACATCTGAGAAAATGCACGTAAACAGAAAAACATAACAAATGCACTAACACACCAATACATAGACATTATTCTTGTTGATGACAATGAAGAGAAAAGGGAGGGATTGATTGTCTTGCAGAACACAGCTCATCAAACAAGAATATTCACAAGTGGCAGCTCTGACGGATACATACAACAACTCCTCACTTTAACAATGGCATTTGTCCTCCTTTGTAAAGGTTTTTTTGTAAGTCTTATGTCTTTTTGAAAGGCAGAGAGGATGGTTTGAAGTACAATAACATCCCTCTTCACTGTCATAATCAACACATCATTATTCTTTCACAATTTCAGACATTAAGTAGAAGCAGAAAGAAAAATGAAAACAGGAGATGACTAAAATCTGTGGCTGTACAAAATTAGATATTAAACCAAAAAAAGATAGCGAGAAGAAAAGCATTGCCACAAGAGAAAGACACATTTTTTTATTTAGAACATGGGTCTCCAACGTTTTTTAGGCCAGGGACCCCTCGAGACCGAGTAGGGACCCCCTACTACATATATTGTATACAATTGAGTTGCATATTAAACAGGGCCAAATGGATGAAAATAAATGGTTATTATTTATACGTCATGTTTTAACGTTAAACATACATGTGGAAGGCAGTGTATCTTTAAGTTTAACCGTACAGCTCCATAGTGGATAGCTTACCTATAGTAAACTTATCTTAATTACTTTTTTTTTTTTTTTACAAATAGGCCAATCAATCTTTGCTATTGATATGTTGGATTCATATTAATGTATATTTTCACATTTTTTGAATAAACTACTACTACTTCTGAGGACCCCCAGGGGCTCACGAACCCCCTATTGAAAATCTCTGAATATCTAAATCAGAGATCATGAACATCTTTTGTCTTGGGCTCCAGGTTAAATCAATGTTAGGCCAAAGTTGAAAAAAACCTGAGATTGTGAGAATTAAAAAGTCATAATTTTTTAGAAGAAAAAGTTTGAATATTTAAGTTAAATAATGTGTGCATGTTTCAGCATTTCCTGCCAGTCTGTTCACCAGGGCTTCAGGAAGTGGACCAGGCTTTGAAGCAAATTAAAACATAGCAGCCAGACGGTGGAATTGCAACTGCTGTGATGTCTGGCCCAAAAAGCTTTTTTTCCCATAGGCTTACATGGCAAAATACATTTTTGTTTAACAGTGGATACATTTTCATTAACGTCACAACCCCTGCGTAATAATTGTTTACGTTTATGGAATTGAATCAACCATATTCAAGTTAGTGGGTCTCTAGTGCGCCTGCTTTCAGCAACTCACTGAGCAACTCTTATTGATGAGCAGGGCTCTGCCTTGAACACTGTATCCAATTCTTATAACACCACTGTAAACATGAAAAGTTACTATTTAACTAGCTGGTTTAAAGTATGAGGGTATAACTGGTATGTTTCACACCAAACTTTACAATTGGTTCAGTTGCACCTTCTACAATGTAACTAATGCTAAATAATTCCAGACACAATTTTAGCCCATAAGTTACATTAACGTTAGCTAGTGCTAGCTGATACTAGCGATTTATAATCAACAACATATTTTGGGCTTCATTTAAACCAGTGGTTCCCAAACTTTTTCAGCTCAAGACCCAAAAGAGAAATTTTGTGTCTCCTCGGGACCCAAATTTACAAAAATACACCATGAATCATTATAACATCTACATTTTCAAACTGTGGACAAAAGACGGAACAAACCATGAATTTAAATGTATATGAAGTATATTTATTCCATAATAAAAGTAAACAAAAACAGAAAAGGTCTCTATTCTGCTTTCTGTGTCTCACCCCTTTCTCAACTCATTTTCTCATCCCCTCCCATCATCCCTCAGTACCAACACCAACATTTTTTTAAATAATGCTGACTTGAATTTAATGAGATGTATGTGGCTGGTTGAAGATATCAACCAGCTGATCTATTCTAGGTTCGGTTTTTGAAAGTGCCATTCTGAGGTCATGCTGAGCATTTAGTCTGTTTCTGTATTTGTTTTTCAGGTATGCTAGAGTCAAAAAGCCAGATTCACACAAGTATGTGGTGCCAAATTGAATCAACACCTCTAATGCTTTCTTAGCTAAGCAGGAGAACTCCACCTGCTGGAGATGAGAAATCCAAAACAGTGCCAGGGGGGTTGTCTCAAATAGCATCTTACTGGCACTGCTTACCAGCAGTGTGACCAGTGCCTCTAACTCTGTCTGACTTAGGCCAAGCTCTAGTGATG
>NC_045742.1:27585316-27585417 GCF_008692095.1 Etheostoma spectabile
GAAAGGATACCTCACCCACTGAAGGTTTGGAGATCCCTGAGAGTCAGGGAAGTTAAAGTTCTCCTGTAGAACAGACGTGCTCAACAATGTTCTGTTTCACA
>NC_045742.1:27585427-27585526 GCF_008692095.1 Etheostoma spectabile
GGGGAACACCTGTGTTCTCTAGGTAGGCAGACAGGACTGGTAACATTGCCAGTTCTCCTCTATCCAGCTGGGACTGCCACAGTGCCAGGCGTGCAATGA
>NC_045742.1:27585537-27585698 GCF_008692095.1 Etheostoma spectabile
GCATCTTCCAGCTCCAATATGCTGTTGTCCTTTCCTTGAAGGCTTGTGTTCAGTGTGTTGACCTTGGTGAAAATGTCCACAAGGTAGGCAAATCTTGCCAGCCACTGCTTGTCCTGAAAATGCTTGGCAAGGTTTGGGTCTTCATTCTTGAGATAGGCCAG
>NC_045742.1:27585708-27586171 GCF_008692095.1 Etheostoma spectabile
CTCAGTTCCCACACTCTCTGCAAAACTCTTCCTTTGGAAAGCCACCTCACCTCACAGTGAAAGAGCAGGTGCTCTTGCTCTGCCCCCATTTCCCTGCATAACTCTGTGAAGAGCCTTGATTGTAGTGGTCGCTTTTTTATTAGATTCACTACTCTCACAACCATATCAAAAACTTCTCCAAGGTCACGCTGAAATGCTTTGCTGGCCAAAGCTTCTCTGTGGATGATACAATGGGTCACCTTCACAGTTGGTATCACACTACGAACATGGGCCACAAAACCAGACCTGCACCCAGTCATGCTTTTGGCACCATCAGTACAAACTCCAATACAGTTCATCCATTCCAATTTGAGGTCTTTCAAATTTTTTTCCACCACTCTGAAAATATCTTCTCCTCTTGTTGTTGTGTGTAGGTGGTCACAGAACAGGAACTCCTCCTTGATATCTTTACCACTGATGTATC
>NC_045742.1:27586185-27588630 GCF_008692095.1 Etheostoma spectabile
AACTGGGGAATCCCAGCCACATCAACAGACTCATCTAGCTGCAGTGAAAACATTTTATATTCCAATATTTCCTCTGTAGCTAACTTTTGAATGTCCTCTGCCATGTCTTTGATTCTGGCTGCAACGGTGTTATTTGACAGTGGGATCGACTTGACTTTGTTTGCTGCTTCCTCACCCAAGACAGAGAGACACACATCTTTCAAACATGGTTTTATCAGCTGCTGTACAATAGAATGGGGCTTCTTTGCCTTGGCAATGCGGAGGCTAACTTGGTATGATGCCTTCAGCGCTGCTCGGTTGCCTTTGAATGCCTGATAGATAACAGGGAGAATCATTAAAAATTACCACTCTCATTTGTCACATTAGTCTCACACGCTGCAGTTCGCCGGGATTTACACGCTCGAGTACTACAAACACAACACCCACGTTACTGACTCTTCCATCGTCAAAAACAATGTCAAATACACACTTTGCTGCCTAATCCACATTAGTAACAAGCCCGCCAGACGGACAATTGCGGCTAACAACGACATGTTAGCTTAGGGTAGCATAGGGTCGCAACCCTAAGTTCAGAAAACATTGATTTAAACAAACATCCTACCCAAATTAAAAGTGTTACAGCTCCTATACACTTTGGCCCTCTGGGATGTTCCCTATATCGTTGGAAAGCTAACACTTTTTAAAAAGTGCAAAGAAAAAAGCCCACAAAGTGCAAAATACAAAACTTCTCAAATACAAAAACACACATCAATCACACACATACTTGAAATAACTATATACATAAATATATAGAAATAAGTAATTATAAATTGTTCAGGATGTGAAATGCAATAAATAAGGCCCTATTTTTGCTTTGACATAGCTACAGCCATCACAGGGTCAACATTTCATTGGGAAGCTTAGTGTCTATGGCTTTGTCTTCTTCTTGGCTAAACAGGTAGGAGGGTTTCGTAACATCTAGTATTAATTGGTCCTCGCAAATGTCAATCTCCCTCACATGGGTCTAATATCAAATCGGCAACTTGATTGGCTTTCATCAGGGCTCTCTCAGGCTCTCTTGAAAGTTGTAAATCTTCTGGTAGCTGTGCCATGAGATATCTCAATCATTCCCAATCAGCAGAGACGGATATCGTAGGTATATGTTAGGAGATAACATAGGCACAGGCTAGTTACTGCTAACTAACATGCTAGTAAACATTAAAAATTAAACCTAAACCGCTAATGTCCAAACTGTCTGAAAGCTAACCCTGTACTATACGATGATTCCTCTACTGTGCGACAGTAAGTTGCGTGGTTATGACACAATCTTTAGCCTCTATTTACAAAAACATCTGCTATGGAGCCATAACGTGAGCTACAAGGTAATGGAGCCTTTTCTACCGTGTCATGTTTCTTTAGAAATAAACAAAGGACAAATAGAGTCTTTAAACACTTCCGATGTACAGTTATTCACTGTCAAAATGAATGACAGTCAATAGAAAGCTAACGGCGGGTGATGGCTTGGTAGCATCAAAATGACGCCATAGGAGCTACGCTTAGAAAGGAGAGGCTTACCCCATGGATCGTGAGGCAAACAGCGTCCATCCATCCATCTTCATCCGCTTATCCGGTATTGGGTCGCGGGGGCAGCAACTCCAGTAGGGGACCCCAAATTTCCCTTTCCCGAGCCACATCAACCAGCTCCGACTGGGGGATCCCGAGGCGTTCCCAGGGCAGGTTGGAGATATAATCTCTCCACCTAGTCCTGGGTCTTCCCTGAGGCCTCCTCCCAGCTGTACGTGCCTGGAACACCTCCCTAGGGAGGCAACCAGGAGGCATCTTTACCAGATGCCCGAACCACCTCAACTGGCTCCTTTCGACGCAAAGGAGCAGCAGCTCTACTCCGAGCTCCTCTCGGATGACTGAGCTTCTCACCCTATCTCTAAGGGAGACGCCAGCCACCCTCCTGAGGAAACCCATTTCGGCCGCTTGTACCCTTGATCTCGTTCTTTCGGTCATGACCCAGCCTTCATGACCATGGGTGAGGGTAGGAACGAAAATTGCCCGGTAGATCGAGAGCTTTGCCTTCTGGCTCAGCTCTTTTTTCGTCACAACGGTGTGATAAACGGAATGTAATACCGCACCAGCTGCTCCGATTCTCTGACCAATCTCACGCTCCATGGTCCCCTCACTTGCAAACAAGACCCCAAGGTACTTACACTCCTTCACTTGGGGTAAGGACTCACTCCCTACCTGAAGAAAGCACTCCATCGGTTTCCTGCTGAGAACCATGGCCTCAGATTTTGAGGTGATGATCCTCATCCCAGCCGCTTCACACTCGGCTGCGAACCGATCCAGTGAGTGCTGAAGGTCACATACCGATGACGCCATCAGGACCACATCATCTTCAAAAAGCAGCGATGAGATCCCAAGCCCACCGAACTGCAACCCCTCCCCGCCCCGACT
>NC_045742.1:27588640-27588776 GCF_008692095.1 Etheostoma spectabile
ATCCTGTCCATAAATACTATAAACAGGATTGGTGACAAAGCGCAGCCCTGGCGGAGGAAAACCCTCACCTGGAACGAGTCCGACTTACTGCCGAGAACTCTGACACAGCTCTCGCTTTGGTCATACAGAGATTGGA
>NC_045742.1:27588786-27588876 GCF_008692095.1 Etheostoma spectabile
AAGGGACCCCCTCACCCCATACTCCCGCAGCACCTCCGACAATTTCTCTCGGGGGACCCGGTCATACGCCTTCTCCAGATCCACAAAACA
>NC_045742.1:27588886-27588990 GCF_008692095.1 Etheostoma spectabile
TGGTTGGGCATACTCCCAGGTCCCCTCCAAGATCCTTGCGAGAGTGAAGATCTGATCCGTTGTGCCACGGCCAGGACGGAATCCGCATTGTTCCTCTTCAATCC
>NC_045742.1:27589009-27596630 GCF_008692095.1 Etheostoma spectabile
AACCCTCCTTTCCAGCACCTTGGAGTAGACTTTACCCGGGAGGCTGAGAAGTGTGATAACCCTGTAATTGGCACACACCTTCTGGTCCCCCTTTTTGAAGAGGGGAACCCCCACCCCGGGCTGCCACTCCTTAGGCACCATCCCAGACTTCCACGCAATGTTAAAGAGGCGTGTCAACCAAGACAGCCCCTCCACAGCCAGAGCTTTCAGCATTTCTGGACGGATCTCATCAATCCCTGGGGCTTTGCCGCTGTGGAGTTGTTTGACTACCTCAGCGACTTCCACCAGGGAAATTGACAACAATCCCCCATCATCCTCCAGCTTTGCCTCTACCACAGAGGGCGTGTCAGCTGGATTTAGGAGTTCCTCAAAGTGCTCCTTCCACCGCTCTATTACCTCCCCAGTTGAGGTCAACAACATCCCATCCTTATTGTATACAGCTTGGATGATTCCCCGCTTCCCTCTCCTGAGGTGGCGAATGGTTTTCAAGAAGCACCTTGAGGGCCGACCGAAAGTGCTTCTCCATGTCTTCTCCGAACTTCTCCCACACCCGCTGCTTTGCCTGTCTATGGTCCAAACGTGGACAGTGACGCTAATGTTTTAGCTTAGGTAGCTAGCTAAATTGCAATATGTTTAACGTTTCAAATCATTCAGGGTGATTCAAGTCCTAGACACGTGTAGGGGTTGTATTTGCTATAACAACCACCTCGCTCTACATTATCTCTTACTTATTACATTGCTTGGTTAAATTGTAAGTCATTCTGTGGTCTTTTTTTTTCTTGATACCAGAACATTGCTAAGCATAATACACCGTTGCCATGCAAAGCAGAGCATTGCCATGGATGCAATTCTGTTCACTCTGGACACAGCTATCAATCCAATGAAAAAGTCTGGATAGTTTATCAGCTGTGGCAAAAAGTAGGGAAGCGTGGATCCACTCTTTCCCTCCAATTCAAACAATGACACCAGATCTTATATAAAGCCGTAGGGACAACAACGCTATTAGTTAGCTAACATTGCAACATGTTTAACATTGCAGATATATCAACTGAAGCGGCTTTGCAAAAAGGAAACAAGATGAATGATTACATAAACGTCAACATTAATATTCCCAAAGAAGCCATTCACCGTGTCTCACTTCACCAACAACGGAAATGTTCAGTTTCATGTAAATTAGAGCAGCTGATTGCCCGCTAGCTCCTTACAACGCTTCAGCTAATGTGTCAATTCCTGCAGTGATTAAAACAGCAGCTAGGTCATTTGTCCACCTATAGCTATAGTGACAGCATGGTAGCTCCCCAACAGCCCAACTCATAAAATATACAGCTGAGTTTACGTTGCTATGAACGCAGGATTCCAACCGTAGAGACAGGATGGAGTATTTCCTTTAGCGGAAGCAACACAATCGTATTTAAATCAATAAACTCCTTTTTAAATAAATATTTTTTGTCAGATTATTGATTTATGTTGTGGTTTTGAAATTCTGTTGTTGTTGTTTCTGGTTTTATTTTGTAGTGTTCTAGTTCTGTCTTATCTTGTCTGGTTTTATTTCCTGTCTTGTGTTTTCCCGCCTTTTGTTTATTTTTTGTGTTACCTCTGGACATTTTTTATTTTTATTTTTTTTTGTTAAATAAAAATATTTACTGAACCGCATTTGGGACTGCATTACAAAAAAACGGTAACTAACTAAAACTGTAATATCTATTTGAAAAACTAACAAAAATAAAATAAAGTTATCGAGTAAATGTCCTTAGTTTTTGCCTTTGTCTTTCATAACAACAACTATAATAACCTTTGGGTCCTAACAACTCTGTAACGTTCTACATTATCCCTTACATATTGTTCACAGTCTTGTGTTAAATTTGGACAGCAACACTGTGTTTTATGTTTTGGCCGCATACTCATATTACCTTTTAATATCAAATGACATGATCATTATGAGGATGAAGTGTGCAGTGTCAGCTTTCATTTGTGGGCATTTTCCACGCTGCTGAAGATACAATTAAATGTTTGTATCAACCTTTCACTTCACATTTTGTCAGGCGTCACTGTCAAGGTCTCATTAATGTTTCACTGATGTTCTCATTATTCATCATGTAAATGAACCAATGGGACTCTTTCTCTGATGTGCTGGTGAACTCTTGAGCATTCAGTTAGAAATGAATCCCTAAATAAATGTAAAGACTATTTTTTGGGGCTTTTCCCTTTTTTAAAGTGACAGTATATAGACATAAAAGGGGGAGAGAGATGGGGGGGATGATAAGCAGCAAAGGGCCGCAGGTTTGATTGATGCAATACTTAGCCAACATGGGGCAAACACTCTTACTAGGTGAGCCAGATTGTGTTTTCTTTTTGTAAATTTCATAGATTCTGTAGAATCATCTGTAGAATTCTGTAACCCTCTTTTGCCTCAGAGGAGTGTTAGTGTAACCTGGATCCTAGGGTATGGTTCTCACCTGTTAAGCCTGCTTAACAGGATAGATTAAACCCCCCTACAGTATAAAGGTTATACTAATCAGTAAGTGGAGCTGGAGTCAGTATTACAAAACACAACTGTACTATCATAACACAATCAACATTGACCCTACTTGTCTGTAGCATGGTTACAGAGTAGTTGCAACTTATGTCTCTAACATTTGCAAACTGATCAATACCCTGACGTGACTGGTCACTTAACGTACAATAAAAACCTAAAAACCTAAAAACCCTGTTGCAGGCCTGTTGACGTTCATGTTGACACGTGATGGGTTGTACTCACTCCCTTTAACAACAAAACGTGAGCCAGAGATTGTCTCTCCCTGTGTTACTCGAACGATAGAACTGCGCCGATCAACAGTGGTTGGTCACAGACTGTTCCACCTCGTAGCCGGAGGAACCACTGGCTTTATCTTGGTCACTAGTGACGCTATCCGGGTGGCGGTGCTCCCTCGTAGGCTACTCAGTGGAACCCCAAGTGTGCCTGAATCCTGTGGTGCTGAGCAGCGTGTAAACTAAACAAATCTTACAGCAAGACGTTTCTCTTTAAACCTTTTTGATGCTAACAAGCCATCACCCGTCGTTAGCATTCCATTGACTACCATTCATTTTGGACGTCACTTGGACAGCCATAACATTACATCTGAAGCGTTTCAAGACTCTGTTGTGCGTTGTTTATTTCTAAAGAAACAATGTTTAAAAGGCGCCATTACCTTGTAGCTCACGTTAGGGCTCCATAAAAGACTTTTTTGTAAAAATAGGAAATGGGCAGGCTGGGGGAACGCATATTAATGTTAAAGTGAAACTTTTCATGCAATGGGACCTTTAAAGGTATTGATCAGTCCATTATTTTAAATTGTTTTGTATCGTAACCCCTTACCAGGAAGCTCTGGTGAGGTTTAGTATTTTGGTTTCCTTTTTGCTACGGCTAGCAGATTTTTTTTAATTTTGTCTTGGACTCTAAATTTAGGCTTCCACATTTAGCAATGTCATCTGGATTTATCCTATACCCCCCAATCCGCCATACCAACTTGTGGTTGTAACAGGTAAGAAATACTTTTCTCCATGGATACTTTGGAATCTCCATTGCATTTTGCTTCTTTTAAATCACCTCAAAGATGTGATTTGTGAATACATTGAAACGTAATACCAGCGACTATGTGGTAATATAATCCCTTCAAAGAAAAGAAATATTAGAGTTTAGGCTTATGAATATGTCATTAAGTGATTAATATTTTATGACAGAATGGCGTCTTACCATATTCTGTGGTGGTGAGGCCTCAGTTGGTTTGACTGAGTTTCAGAGTGACTTCATAAGGTTGACCTATCAACAGTGTCTTGCAGTCTGGGAAATAAACTAAAAAGAGAAACTGCTTGACAGCCTGATGAAATGGATAAAGAAAAACCTCTTCTCTCCCTGGATGTCTTTTTAAAGTCTCTTCTGTTTTGAAACCGGTCTGTCTCTATCTGTCTGTCTCTTTCTCTATGTGTCTCTCCGGATTTCTCTGTCTCCCCTGGCTCTCATAATAAATACCCTCTCTCCAAACCTAACCTCTCCAACCTCTCCCTTTTTGTATCTCTGTCTCTCTATTCTTTTTCTTCTCTCCTTATGTCTCATTTGGCTCCCTTTCTCCCTCTCACTTAAAGTGCCGTTCTCCCTCTGGGCTTTTTCTGTGTCATTACTCCAGTCCTGGATTCAAAATGTCATTAAAGTCATTGCTTCAGTCAGAATTCATTTCAATTAGACCCAGTCACCCTGGGACTCCCAATTGCTGTGTTCTTCGTTCTTTGCTTTCTATTCTCTTCCTCCATATATCTCCCTATATATTATAACTGTAAGCTACTGCACAACAGTGCATGTGTACTTCCTGTTTTGTCCCCTAAAGAAGCTGATAATGATGCCAACAAAAGGTCTCCTGATTGGCCCAACAACATTACCGTTCAAAAGTTTGGAATCTCCTGCTGCAAATGCTTACTTCAGTAGTTCTAACATTGGCTATTCAGTAGTATATGTTTGATTGGTCTTTCAAATAGATGTTATTGTACTCGCAATCACGGTTTGCATTACACTGTGAATGTTGGCATTTGTTCAATCGTGCAAATGCTTTTTATAATGCTTTTAATGTCTTGCTGCTGCATGCAATTTTATACCTATAATCTATTTTGTATAAAGGGTTTGTTTTCTACGTGGAAAACAAAATACTGTACACTATGCTATACAACTAGACTGACAGTTGAAAGGGCAGAAAGAAGCAAAGATCCCTCTGAGCAACAGTTCAATTAGAATAAAAGAAATCAGCATCCATTGATAAAAGAAACTGGAAGCTTCTCAATGCTATTTCAGTGTCAGTGTACAATAATGCAGCCTTTATCAAGCTGGAATTAACAGGCAACTTGTTGCTTTAGGATATATTTATTCACAATTCAAATTGAAAGTCCAATTTCAATTATTTGAATTTTTTTAATACCATAATTGAATCGTGCCATAATTGAATTTAAAAAAAAGTAAAAGGAAACTGAGATTGAAAGTGTGAAATGCCAATTTAAAAATGTAGAGTGACAATGTAAAAAGTCAAATTTAAAATGCAAAGCTTAAATGTAAATGCTCAAACTGAAATCTTAAATTGAAAGATGACATTGAATACTCGCAATTGACATAAGAAAAGAGAAACCTTGAATGTGAAATGGAAAGGCTTAAATGGAAATACTTAAATTAAAATCCCAAATAGAAAAAAAACTAATAGCTTTATTTTGGCCTTTGCCGTTTAGTCTTTTGAATTTGACATTTGGCAATTGCCCTTTGACATTTTAAGATTCTCCTTTTTGGCGTTTCAAAGGTGTAAGTAAATGAGGAGGCGTGGTCCAAAGGCTGATGGGAAGGTCTGAACTCTCTGCCTCTCTTATTTCCATTGTTATTTTCAATGTCATCTTTCAATTTAAGATTTCATTTTGAGCATATTTAAGCTTCGCATTTTAAATTTGACTTTTTATGTTTTTACGTTGTCACTTTCCATTTTCATATTATCATTTAATTAAACTTTGCCTTTTCAGTTTCCTTTTTTAAACTCAATTGCGTGATTATTCCAAGTAGCGTAATAAAATAACATTTTAAATTCAATCTCTTTTAATTTTCTCTTTGGACTTTCAATTTGAATTGTGAATAAATATATCCTCCATATTAGCAAATCTCTTCTTAAAACTTCATAATAGACATAGAAGGTAAGCACCATTAGAATTGGATTTGTGACTGACTAATTACAGTTTAAAACTCTTAGATATGACCAGTGAGTAGACTGCAAAAAGTGGCTTCCCAGTTGTACCATTGTGTTTCAATAATGACCTTGTGGTTGTCTGTTGTGTTGATTTGGTGTATGTGTGTTATTGGGCTCGTTGGAGACAAACCGCGCCTCGCCTGTAGAGTTGATGAGAGCAGGTGGCAGCAGCCGGGGGCGGTGACAAAAATCCGCTGTCAAATCGGAGAGATTACAGCCGTTTCCTGCAGCCTTCAGGCTGAACAGGAAGTCACAGAAACACTTACATCCTGTTAGGTCCGATTCCGATTTAATAAAATGATATCAGACCCATATATCAGCTGGTACACAGTCTCCAGTTGTTTTGATTATGACAGAGTAGTTGTGAAAATGCTCTACATGCAATCTGTTGCTGATTTTAATAAACAACAAACTGTAGATGATCCGAAATCTGAACAGATTTAGTCTCTCTGATGTTGAAGCCTTTAAATCAGACAACTATCAAATAAAATCCATCCAATTCAAAAACAATAAAAAGTTTATATGAAATGTCATGTTGAATCGATTCTGAACCAATCGGCTGTTAAATCAGCTGAGAGGCCGGCGTTTCCCAGCATGTCCTGGGTCTTGCAGTCGATAAAAAGCAACTGCGCTGCCTGCGTCTCAAACCTCTGGCCGCCTTGATCTTGTGAGGTTATTGTTGCCCACATGTGTATGACGTCAGAGGAAGTCGGGATCAAATCGGACACAAATCTAACCGGCATGCATTGGGCAGCGATCGCCAGTGATCGATTCTGTGCAGACCTGGTTTCTCTCGAACAACTATTCATTTTCTTCTAGAGTCCCCGTAGGCCGAGCTAAGGCCAGGATCGTCACGAGATGTAGCACACCTGTTCAGACTAGCTCACATGAATTTAAGATTTCTGCCAACTCTGCTCTGGTCACTTCTTTCCCCACATCACCACATACCACCCCTCGTTTTTGCCTTTATCTTTTATCTTTTCTTTTGCACATTCACCCATACACTCGTGATATAACTGATATTACTGATTTTCTTGTTTGCATTGACGTTAAGTTAGTTTCTAGTTTGGCCAAACAAAGTATATATTTGTGTGAGCTTCCTTTTTTTTGGTTAGAAGCAACTTGTAACAAATGGGCAACGTGTTGCTTTAGCAAAGCTCTTCCTCAAACTTCACAATAGAAATAGAAGGTAAGTTTATTAAATTGTATCATGTAATGTCAACTGAACATACTTTGGACTGAAAAATCACAGTCTAAACCTCTTCAATCTGACCACTGAGTGGACTGCAAACGGCCTAAAGAAAAACGGCTTCCCAATCAAAACGTTTTGGTTCAGTAACAATCAAGGGTCCCTTACGCTTTTCTGGACTGGAAAACAAATTCAAAATCCAACTGTTTTTCAGCAGTATTCTTTCTTGTCATGCAACACTGTAGGAGCATTGTTTAAATGGAATCATTTAGGTCTTCTTCTTTGGGGCCCAAATTGTTTCAAATGTAACTAATACATTTGGTGTCTGGATTGCACTGTTTGAATGAAACAAGAGAAACATCAATACAACCCATTTCCCAACCGCTTGTTTTCAAAAAAGACTTTTTTAAACTTTTTGGCTTCTTTTTTGTTATATGTCTTACATTTTAGGTGTCTCTTTCAAACTGAGTGCCAACTAATTGGGAACCATGTTCAGCGCTGCTTGCGTGGACACAGACAGAATTTGGGGTTAAGGTGACACCGAGTCGCATGTCATGTTTTTATCACTGGCATTCAGAGCCAGAGCTGATAAATCCCTGTGACTACCGCAGTCATATGCCCCAGGATTAGGAATGGAAACCACAGTTTTAGAAAACCACACTTTTAATTTGTGTGTGTGTGATGG
>NC_045742.1:27596640-27597867 GCF_008692095.1 Etheostoma spectabile
GGGGGGAACGAGCATTTTGCGGGATGAGGATGAGGACGCTCAGCTATAATCTCCCATTTGTCATTTCTATTGCAAGACTGTGGTGGTGGAGCATTGACACCAGTAGAGAGAGGGAGAGAAGGGTTAGGAGGAGGTGGATGAAGAGAAGTAGGACAATAATTGAAGGAATGAACGTAGTAGAGAAAGAGATAGAACAGAGTGATGAAAATTAGAGCACATGAGTTGAACGACGAATAGGGAAGAGGGTGACATCAGAAAGAGAGGTTGGAGAATAGAGAGGAGAGGTAGAGAAAAAGAAGAGAGATGAGAAAGATAGTGTAGGTTGACAGACATGGCAGAGTGAAAGAGAGATGCAAGAAGAGGTGGAAAGAGAGCTGAGTGAGGTGAAAGAGTGAGACAGCAGAGAGGTGGAGGAAGAGCAGCAGGACGAGGAAATGTGATATACGTTAGGACTAGACAGACAGATGAAAAAAGGTGTAGAAAAGGACTGATGTCTGATTGATAAATATGCATCACTCTCCGTCTTCCATCACCCCTTCTCTGTGAGCAGTCCTTGCTTCTCTCCTTTTTAATCCCTCATTCTCTCTGCATCCTTCACTTTCTTAATACCTTTCTCCTTTTTCTGTCTTCCCTGTCATTATTTCCATGGCTTCAGACTCAAGTCAGTGGCATTTGACATTACCTACTTAAATTGTTGAAAATAAATTACATTTTAAACGTATTTCATGAAATGATGTGTATGGAGTCTCAAAGTCTTTTTATTTGAATTATTGCTGCAATGACAAGGAGCCCAAAATGTAGTTAGCCTAATTCTGAAGCCCAACTTGTTAGTAGGCTATGAAATTTTTATTTCATAATGCCGCATTTTATTTTATAATGTCTGACTAATGTATGACTGTTCACAATAGCGGAGTTGTCACTTGTCACCCCATCCTCGAAGCACGCTCCTTACCAACCGGGTCTAGTGTCTAGCTAGCTAACTGGATCTAGCATCACCCAGCTAACTGTATCAACCATCTGCTAGATAACTGGATCTAGCGATCGGGGCTAGAGGAAACACAGAGAAGTCTTTGTCCTTTTTTTTTTTAAATAGGCGGTGAGTAGTCCATATCCACAACCTTCCACTTCTGGGATTTCTGGTGCCTTCCACTTTCTTTGTGTTGAAATGTTAAACTCCGGTCGATTTATGAGGACTATTTAACTGCTCCTCAGATCTCTGCAGGGTAA
>NC_045742.1:27597877-27598000 GCF_008692095.1 Etheostoma spectabile
CTAGCTAGACTATCTGTCCAATCCGAGGACTGTGGTTACCTGGTCCTCAGATCTCTGCAGGGTAAATCCATACAGCTAGCTAGACCACATGTGTCACACTCAAGGCCCGTGGGCCACATCCGG
>NC_045742.1:27598010-27598162 GCF_008692095.1 Etheostoma spectabile
AATTATATCCGGCCCGCGTGATCATTTTTATATATCTGTTTTTAATGGCCCTGTGATATGACGCCCCAAACTACTAATCCCATGATGCAGTGCAATTGCCACCAACGGCCAGCCGTGGTTCAAGTTCGCGGTCTACAACGCTAATATCAAAT
>NC_045742.1:27598172-27598343 GCF_008692095.1 Etheostoma spectabile
CCACAACAATGGCCAAGAGAAAAATTGATTCTGAAAACCGAAGCTTTCAAAGCCGGTGGGAGAATGAGTATATGTTTACTAGGGATGAGCCGAGTACTCGGCTGAAACGAGTATCCGGTATAAAGCACTTTTGCCGAGTACAAGTATTATACGAGTAATGCGAGTCAATAT
>NC_045742.1:27598353-27598464 GCF_008692095.1 Etheostoma spectabile
ATTCAATGAAAGTCTCCATTGACTGTGTCTCCGTTCTGTGATAGGCTAGTCATAGTGCTAATCACAGCGCCCCTCCCCTACACTATTCTGTGATAGGCTAGTCCCAGCGCC
>NC_045742.1:27598474-27598637 GCF_008692095.1 Etheostoma spectabile
ACTATTCTGTGATAGGCTAGTCCCAGCGCCCCTCCCTAAACACACAGATTTCTTGTGTTGCTGTGTGTCTCTCCGCTCACATGCACTCAGGACACAGAGAAGTGAACAGCTCTCTCCGTCAGGTCTCCGGGGCTTTCCCGTTAACATTTAGGGTTTCTTCAAG
>NC_045742.1:27598647-27599143 GCF_008692095.1 Etheostoma spectabile
GTTTTATACTTCGGTTTGAACTAGTACCTAGAAACCAAGGGCCTGTTGCACGGAAGTACAATAAAGATATCCAGGATAAGTGAAAAAGCGGAGCTTGACTTAGTGTGACCTGCTCATCGCGGCTTAATCGGTTGCACGTTTGCCGAGCCAGGATGAACAGGTGGAGCTATGTCAAGCCAGGTGTAGACAGCTGGGATAAGTGCACGTTCACAGCTTTCTTAAATAGACCACGTTATCGATCACAGATTTACTGATGCAGAGATGGAGAAGACGCATGCGCCACATGTTTCATCCAATGAGCAGCAGCTTCTAATGGAAAGTAACGAGGTGAAGACTATAATATGGAAAGTAACGAGGAGGGGAAATACGGCTGTTGTCAAATGGAGAGAAAAACACAACATAGCGGACCCGAATGAATGTGTGGGGTGTAAAAATATAGCATTTGCCTTAAATGTGAGCAGAGGGATAATGTTCCTCAGGAAATGGACCCTAAGGA
>NC_045742.1:27599153-27599480 GCF_008692095.1 Etheostoma spectabile
AATTTCAAACCCTTATTCACAATGCGAGAACATGTTTTACAACGATATGCACAAATCTCTCAAAGCTATATCTAATTCTTTGTACAATTAATGTTCATACAGAACAATCAGAAAGGGACCACAACTACCAAAGGATAGTGCCTTCAATCACTCTGGATGGCTATGTAAAACAATAGTCCTGATTTTTTTAATTCTTCTGACAAGTGACCGCACCAAAATAAAAAGATTAAGAAGCATTGTGGTTTTCCTGGTGTGATGAATGATAATTACACTACATACGTGCTGTATATAGACCACGTTATTGGTCCAGGGATGGGAGACTAATTG
>NC_045742.1:27599498-27599599 GCF_008692095.1 Etheostoma spectabile
TGTAAGCTATTATAAAAAACATTAGGCCTACATATTAAGGAGTAACACAAACTACCCTATATTAGAGATGGATAAGCAACAAGAAAATGAAATCATGAATG
>NC_045742.1:27599609-27600743 GCF_008692095.1 Etheostoma spectabile
TGACCAGTCTGCAATTAATATCATCTGGGAATATCAGTACATTAATATTGTCACACTTAATCTTCGGAGCGTGTCCTGTAACCTGAAGCTGAGACCACGGACACAGCGCTGCACAGGTCTGCCACCGGGCACCGGGCAGCAGCCACCGGGCAGCAGCCACCGGGCACCGGGCAGCGGCCGCACGCCACGCAGCCTCGACACACTACCGTCCCACCGGGAAAAGTCCCACTCTGCATCTGGGTGCCAGTGCAACCATTTCTAACCATCTAAACAGCTGTAGTAGGGTTTAAATCAAACTCGCGACAACAATAGTGACAAATACACAGTGAACAGCCTGCCCGAGGAAATCAGGTCAGCTGAGTCAGTGAACTCTTTTAAGTCGCTTCTTAAAACATACTTTTATAGGAGAGCCTTTCCCGATCTTATTTGACTTTATTTTTACCCCTCTTATTTTCATTGTATTTTACAAATTGTATATTTAACTGTATTTCAGTCTTTTAATGTTCTTATGCTTTTGTATTTGTTGTACTTGTTAAAGCACTTTGTAACTTGTGCTCTACAAATAAAGATTATTATTATTATTATTATAAGTAGGCTAATGCATGTTAATAAAAATAAAGCAGAACACATGCAGAAGACAACGTAATAACTGGTAAACACGTTTATTTCGGATCAGAGCGGCAGCTGATTTGACACATGAGCACTCAGGATTAATTTTAGCCTGGCTGTTAGCCTGGACCAGGCTAGCCGCAAAGAATGAATCTCCATGGTTACTTGGCGGGTGTTCAATCTTGGTTTTGTGCAACCGAGTCAAAGCAAATCATCTAGGATAACTGAATTCCCGCGTAATCCCTATCCTGGTTTCGTGCAACAGGCCCAGGAGACTTCTGGTAACGGGGGATTGTTTTTTTTTTTTTTTCAAACTGCCTGCTGTTCTAACCAGTTTTTTTGGTGTCTGAAACTTTGCTGTGTGTTTTAAAAAAATAATAAAAGGCAGGTGCCGGTAAAAGGAATAATATTACAAATTAAGATACAAACACAAACACATTCCAACCCCCCGCCCCCATCTCTCTCTTTGTTTCTCTCACTGTATCTCTTACTCACTCGCACCAGTAGAAATGCAGATGGAGCTGA
>NC_045742.1:27600753-27600825 GCF_008692095.1 Etheostoma spectabile
ATGTAACGGGACACTGGAGACAGAGTACTCACAATTGAGTGTGTATGTCTGTGAGTGTGAAAATAAAAAAGA
>NC_045742.1:27600835-27607113 GCF_008692095.1 Etheostoma spectabile
AATAAATGATCACACTGATCATAGAAATTTTAAAAGTTAAAGAATAAAGTTATATTGTTGAATATGAAAACTCTTGTTCATTACATTTTACTTAATAATTGCAACCACATTGTTGTATTTACTGATTAGAAAACTATTTCCATGACAGCATCAGCATTGAGCTCATCATGGGTTGTCATGGTAACAAACAAAACTATACGCACACAAGTATAAAAAGTTTTGCAACAATAAATACAAACAATGTGGTTGCAATTATAGTAAAATGTAATGAACAAGAGTTTTCATATTCAACAATATAACTTTTAACTTTAATTTTAAAATTCTATAATCAGGTGATCAATTATTTATTTTTGGTTTCTTTTATTTTCACACTACACAGACATACACACTCAATTGTGAGACTCTGTCTCCAGTCCCGTTACATTGCAGTTCTATCAGCTCCATCTGCCTTTCTACTGGTGCGAGTGAGTAAGAGAAACAGTAGAGAGAACAAAGAGAGAGATGGGGGCGGGGGGTTGGAATGTGTTTGTGTTTGTATCTTAATTTGTAATATTATTCATTTATACCGTAACTGCCTTTTATTTATTTTTTTATAAAACACAGCAAGAAAGTTTCAGACACTCAAAAAAACTGGTTAGAACCAGCAGGCAGTTTGAAAAAAAAAAAAAAACAATCCCCACGGTTACCAGAAGTCTTCTGGGGCCTGTTGCACGAAACCAGGATAAGGGATTAAGCCGGGATATTCAAGTTATCCTAGATGAATTTAGCTTTGACTCGGTTGCACAAAACCAGATTGAATTAAGCCAGCCAAGTAACATGGAGATCATTCTTTGCGGCTAGCCTGGTCCAGAGCAGGCTAACAGCCAGGCTAAAATTAATCCTGGAGTCTCAGGTCAAATCAGCTGCCGCTCTGATCCGAAATAAACGTGTTAAAGTTATTACGTTTTCTGCATGTGTTCTGCTTTATTTTTTAACATGCATTAGCTACTTATTATAATAATAATAATAATCTTATTTGTAGAGCACAAGTTACAAAGTGCTTTAACAAGTAAAACAAATACAAAAGCATAAAAACATTAAAAGACTGAAATACAGTTAAATATCAATTTGTAAAAAAATGAAAATAAGAGGGTAAAAATAAGTCAAATAAGATGGGAAAGGCTTCCTATAAAAGTATGTTTTAAGAAGGACTTAAAAGAGTTCAGACTCAGCTGACCTGATTTCCTCGGGCAGGCTGTTCACTGTGTATTGTCACTATTGTTGTCGCGAGTTTGATTTAACCCTACTACAGCTGTTTAGATGGTTAGAAATGGTTGCACTGGCACCCAGATGCAGAGGTGGACTTTTCCCGGTGGGACGGTAGTGTGTCGAGGCTGCGTGGCGTGCGGCGCCTGCCCGGTGCCCGTGGCTGCTGCCCGGTGGCTGCTGCCCGGTGCCCGGTGCAGACCTGTGCAGCGCTGTGTCCGTGGTCTCAGCTTCGGTTACAGGACACGCTCGAAGATTAAGTGTGACAATATTAATGTACTGATATTCCCAGATGATATTAATTGCAGACTGGTCAGAGACCAATACATTCATGATTTCATTTCTTGTTGCTTATCCATCTTAATATAGGGTAGTTTGTGTTCCTTAATATGAGGCCTAATGTTTTTATATAGCTTACATTGGTTTCATAACCTTCTCAATAGTCTCCATCCCTTGACCAATAACGTGGTCATATACAGCACGTATGTAGTGTAATTATCATTCATCACAAAGGAAAACCACAGCTTCTTAATCTTTTTATTTTGGTGCGGTCACTTGTCAGAAGATAAAAAAATCATGAATATGTTTACATATGCTCACAGCGTGTATTGAAGTCACTTACTACTTTGTGAGTTGTTGTCCCTTTCTGATTGTTCTGTATGAACACTTAATTGTACAAAGAATTAGATATAGCTTTGAGAGATTTGTGCATATCGTTGTAAAACATGTTCTCGCATTGTGAATAGGGTTTGAAATTAAGCCTAGGTCCTTAGGGTCCATTTCCTGAGGAACATTATCCCTCTGCTCACTTTAAGGCAATGTATATTTTTACACCCCACAATTCATTGGGTCCGCTATGTTGTGTTTTTCTTCCATTTGAACAACAGCCGTATTTCCCCTCCTCGTTACTTTCCATATTATAGTCTTCACCTCGTTACTTTCCATTAGAAGCTGCTGCTCATTGGATGAAACATGTGGCGCATGCGTCTTCTCATCTCTGCATCAGTAAATCGTGATCGATAACGTGGTTATTTAAGAAGCTCGTGAACTGCACTTATCCAGCTGTCTACACCTGGCTTGACATAGCTCCACCTGTTCATCCTGGCTCGGCAAACGTGCAACCGATTTAAGCCGCGATGAGCAGGTCACACTAAGTCAAGCTCCGCTTTTTCACTTATCCTGGATATCTTTATGTACTTCCGTGCAACAGGCCCTTGGTTTCTAGGTACTAGTTCAAACCGAAGTATAAAACAAAACTGAAGCTTGAAGAAACCCTAAATGTTAACGGGAAAGCCCCGGAGACTGACGGAGAGAGCTGTTCACTTCTCTGTGTCCTGAGTGCATGTGAGCGGAGAGACACACAGCAACACAAGAAATTGTGTGTTTAGGGAGGGGCGCTGGGACTAGCCTATCACAGAATAGTGTAGGGGAGGGGCGCTGGATAGCTATCACAGAAAGTGTAGGGGAGGGGCGCTGTGATTAGCACTATGAACTAGCTATCACAGAACGGAGACACAGTCAAAGGAGACTTTCATTGAATCCGAGTACAGATGACTCGCATTACTCGTTATAATACTTGTACTCGGCAAAAGTGCTTTATACCGGATAACTCGTTTCAGCCGGGTACTCGGTCATCCCTAGTAACATATACTCATTCTCCCACCGGCTTTGAAAGCTGGTTTTCAGAATCAATTTTTCTCTTGGCCATTGTTGTGGTCTAGCTTTGATTTGATATTAGGTTGTAGACCGCGAACTTGAACCACGGTGGCCGTTGGTGGCATTGCACTGCATCATGGGATTAGTAGTTTGGGGCGTCATATCACAGGGCCATTAAAAACAGATATATAAAAATGATCACGCGGGCCGGATATAATTGTATGGGGGGCGGATGTGGCCCAGGGCCTTGAGTGTGACACATGTGGTCTAGCTAGCTGTATGGATTTACCCTGCAGAGATCTGAGGAACAGGTAACCACAGTCCTCGGATTGGACAGATAGTCTAGCTAGCTGTTGGATTTACCCGCAGAGATCTGAGGAGCAGTTAAATAGTCCTCATAAACGACCGGAGTTTAACATTCAACACAAAGAAAGTGGAAGGCACCAGAAATCCCAGAAGTGGAAGGTTGTGGATAGGACTACTCACCGCCTATTTAAAAAAAAAAAAGGACAAAGAATTCCGTGTTTCCTCTAGCCCGATCGCTAGATCCAGTTATCTAGCAGATGGTTGATACAGTTAGCTGGGTGAGCTAGATCCAGGTAGCTAGCTAGACACTAGACCCGGTTGGTAGGAGCGTGCTTCGAGGATGGGTGACAAGTGGCACACTCCGCTTTGTGAACAGTATACATTAGTCAGACATTATAAAATAAAATGCGGCATTATGAAATAAAAATTCATGCCTACTAACAAGTGGGCTTCAGAATTGGCTAACTACATTTTGGGCTCTTGTCATTGCAGCAATAATTCAAATAAAAAGACTTTGAGACTCCATACACATCAATCATGAAATACGTTTAAAATGTAATTTATTTTCAACAATTTAAGTAGGTAATGTCAAATGCCACTGACTTGAGTCTGAAGCCATGGAAATAATGACAGGGAAGACAGAAAAAGGGAAAGGTATTAAGAAAGAAGGATGCAGAGGAGAGGGATTAAAAAGGAGAGAAGCAAGGAACTGCTCACAGAGAAGGGTGATGGAAGCGAGAGTGATGCATATTTATCAAATCAGACATCAGTCCTTTTCTACACCTTTTTTCATCTGTCTGTCTAGTTCTAACGTATCACAATCCTCGTCCTGCTGCTTCCTCCACTCTTGCTGTCTCACTCTTTCACCTCACTCAGCTCTCTTTCACCTCTTCTTGCACTCTCTTTCACTCTGCCATGTCTGTCAACCTACACTATCTTTCTCATCTTCTTCTTTTTCTCTACCTCTCCTCTCTATTCCAACCTCTCTTCTGATGTCACCCTCTCCTATCGTCGTTAACTCATGTGCTAATTTTCATCACTCTGTTCTATCTCTTTCTTACTACGTTCATTCTTCAATTGTCCTACTTTCTTCATCACCTCCTCCTAACCTTCTCTCCCTCTCTCTACTGGGTCAATGCTCCACCACCACAGTCTTGCAATAGAAATGACAAATGGAGATTATAGCTGAGCGGCCTCACCTCATCCGCAAAATGCTGTTCCCCCCCCCATCACCACACACACAAATTAAAAGTGTGGTTTTCTAAAAATGTGGTTTCCATTCCTAATCCTGGGGCATATGACTGCGGTAGTCACAGGGATTTATCAGCTCTGGCTCTGATGCCAGTGATAAAAACACATGACATGCGACTCGGTGTCACCTTAACCCCAAATTCTGTCTGTCAGCAAGCAGCGCTAACATGGTTCCAATTAGTTGGCACTCAGTTTGAAGAGACACCAAAATGTAAGACATATAACAAAAAGAAGCCAAAAAGTTTAAAAAAGTCTTTTTTGAAAAACAAGCGTGGGAAATGGGTTGTATTGATGTTTCTCTTGTTTTCATTCAAACAGTGCAATCCAGACACCAAATATTAGTTACATTTGAAACAATTTGGGCCCCAAAGAAGAAGACCTAAATGATTCCATTTAACAATGCTCCTACAGTGTTGCATGCAAGAAAGAATACTGCTGAAAAACAGTTGGATTTTGAATTTGTTTTCAGTCCAGAAAAGCGTAAGGGACCCTTGATTGTTACTGAACCAAAACGTTTTGATTGGGAAGCCGTTTTTCTTGGCCGTTTGCAGTCCACTCGTGGTCAGATTGAAGAGGTTAGACTGTGATTTTTCAGTCCAAAGTATGTTAGTTGACATTACATGATACAATTTAATAACTTACCTCTATTTCTATTGTGAAGTTTGAGGAAGAGCTGCTAAAGCAACACGTGCCCATTGTTCAAGTTGCTTCTAACCAAAAAAAGGAAAGCTCACACAATATATACTTTGTTTGGCCAAACTAGAAACTAACTTAACGTCAATGCAAACAGAAAATCAGTATAAATCGTATATCACGAGTGTATGGGTGAATGTGCAAAAGAAAAGATAAAGATTAAGGCAAAAACGAGGGGTGGTATGTGGTGATGTGGGGAAGAAATGGACCAGAGCAGTTGGCAGAAAATCTTAAAATTCATGTGAGCTAGTCTGAACATGTGTGCTACATCTCGTGACGATCCTGGCCTTAGCTCGGCCTACAGGGGACTCTAGAAGAAAATGAATAGTTGTTCGAGAGAAACCAGGTCTGCACAGAATCGACACTGGCGATCGCTGCCCAATGCAATGCCGGTTAGATTTGGGTCCGATTTGATCCCGACTTCCTCTGACGTCAACACATGTGGGCAACAATAACCTCACAAGATCAAGGCGGCCAGAGGTTTGAGACGCAGGCAGCGCAGTTGCTTTTATCGACTGCAAGACCCAGGACAGTGGGAACGCCGGCCTCTCAGCTGATTTAACAGCCGATGGTTCAGAATCGATTCAACATGACATTTCATATAAACTTTTTATTGTTTTGAATTGGATGGATTTTATTTGATAGTTGTCTGATTTAAAGGCTTCAACATCAGAGAGACTAAATCTGTTGATTTCGGATATCTTACAGTTTGGTTTATTAAAATCAGCACAGATTGCATGTAGAGCTTTCACACAACTACTCTGTCATATCAAAACAACTGGAAGACTGTGTACCAGCTGATATATGGGTCTGATATTTATTAAATGGAATCGGACCTAACAGGAGTAAGTGTTTCTGTGACTTCTGTTCAGCCTGAAGGCTGCAGGAAACGGCTGTACTCTCTCCGATTTGACAGCGGATTTTTGTCACCGCCCCCGGCTGCTGCCACCTGCTCTCATCAACTCTACAGGCGAGGCGCGTTTGTCTCCAACGAGCCAATAAAACACATACACCAAATCAACACAACAGACAACAAGGTCATTATTGAAACACAATGGTACAACTGGGAAGCCACTTTTTGCAGTCTACTCACTGGTCATATCTAGAGTTTTAAACTGTAATTAGTC
>NC_045742.1:27607138-27607294 GCF_008692095.1 Etheostoma spectabile
TCAGCAATAAATATAACAATTTCTGATCAACTCATATCAATTGCATGCTTAAAATAACTTACCGGTTAAAGCCCCGCCCATTTAAAGCCAACCAGACCCACTTCCTGGTTAAATCTGACCCCTTCCGGTTTAGGCCCCGCCCAGTCCAAGTACAGA
>NC_045742.1:27607304-27607498 GCF_008692095.1 Etheostoma spectabile
GATAATTCATGTGGTAAACAGATACAGATACAGATCATGCTGTACTCGCTCATTCCTAATGTTTACTGAAATTGCAGGTAAATTAGTGCGTCTCCTTTGTGGGAGTAACGTCGCTGTAATGAAGGAGTATAACCTAAGATGGCACTACGAGACAAAACATGAGGACAAGTTCAAAAACCTGAGCGCAGGACAGA
>NC_045742.1:27607508-27607627 GCF_008692095.1 Etheostoma spectabile
GGTAGAGGAGTTGAAGAAGAATTTGACATCCCAGCAGACGTTTTTCACCAAAGCAAAATCTCAAAGTGAAGCTGCTGTGAAAGCAAGTTTCATTGTGGCCGAAGAGATCGCCAAATCAG
>NC_045742.1:27607651-27607773 GCF_008692095.1 Etheostoma spectabile
TCGTGAAGAATTGTATGATGAAAGTGTGCGACGTCGTTTGTCCAGATAAAACGCGAGCCTTCGTAAATGTAAGCCTCAGCAGAAACACTGTTGCTAATCGGGTTTGTGAGATGGCGACTGAT
>NC_045742.1:27607796-27608041 GCF_008692095.1 Etheostoma spectabile
AGCAAAAGATTTTGTTGCATACTCCCTTGCCGTGGATGAAACTACTGACGCGACTGACGCTGCACAGCTGGCAATATTCATCCGTGGAGTGGATTCCAATTTTTGCGTAACAGAGGAATACTGGACATTAAATCGATGCACGGGACAACGAAAGGAAAAGACAACTTTGGAAATGCATTTCAAAGTATAACCGACATGAGACTGCCATGGGAAAAACTTGTTGGACTTACAACAGATGGCGCACC
>NC_045742.1:27608054-27608382 GCF_008692095.1 Etheostoma spectabile
GAAAAAAATGGACTGGTGGGAAGGATGCGCTCAAAGATGCGGGAGGAGAACTGTGCCGCTGAGTTGACAGTATATCACTGCATCATGCACCAGGAATCGCTGAGTGCTAAAGTTCTAAAAATGGATCATGTGATGAACACTGTAACACAAACCGTCAACTTTATCAGAGCCTAGGTTTAAATCACCGCCAATTCCAGTCTTTTCTGTGGGAAATAGATTGCGAGTTTGGCGATATGCCGTATCATACGGAGGTCCGGTGGCTAAGTTGGGGAAAAGTTCTCAAAAGACACTTTGAGCTGCGAGAGGAAATCTGCCAGTTCATGGACAG
>NC_045742.1:27608392-27608775 GCF_008692095.1 Etheostoma spectabile
GAAAGACTGCACAGTTTTGCGGGATGAAAAGTGGAAATGTGAGTTGGCGTTCCTGGGTGACATAACGTCGCATCTTAGCGCTTTAAACCTTCAACTCCAGGGACGGGAGCACATAATAACTGATATGCACGATGCAGTGAAGGCATTTCAAGTGAAGCTGCGCTTATGGGAGACACAAATGCACCAATGCAACTTGTCTCACTTTCCCTGTTGCCAAGTAATACTGAACCAAGAAAGTGACACAGTTTTCCCAAATGCCGCCTTTGCTGAAAAACTCACTGTGCACTGAGTTCGCACGTTGCTTCAGTGACTTTGAGGCACAGAAAAGTAATTTCAAGCTGCTTCGCAACCCATTTGCAGTCGACGTGGAAACCGCACCAGTA
>NC_045742.1:27608785-27608891 GCF_008692095.1 Etheostoma spectabile
TGGAGCTGATAGAACTGCAATGTAACGGGACACTGGAGACAGAGTACGACACTGTGGGGCCAGCACAGTTCACTCGCTTCCTTCCTGAAGCGATGCCGCAGCTCCG
>NC_045742.1:27608901-27609010 GCF_008692095.1 Etheostoma spectabile
GCTCGAATCCTGTCCATGTTTGGCAGCACATATCTGTGCGAGCAGCTGTTTTCTGTGATGAAAATTAACAAAATGTCACACAGGAGCCGCCTCACTGATGAACACCTGC
>NC_045742.1:27609020-27609123 GCF_008692095.1 Etheostoma spectabile
GAGAATCTCCACAACACAGAACCTAACCCCAAACGCAAACCAACTTGTTGCAAAGAAAAGACTCCAAGAATCAGGCTCTGACTAAATAGGACAAGAAAATTGA
>NC_045742.1:27609133-27609820 GCF_008692095.1 Etheostoma spectabile
TGTTTTGTTATGATTTAACTTTTACTTTCAATTTTTTTTATTTATATTTTCAGATTTGTTATATTCCAGCATGTACAGATTTTGAATGTATTGCATTGACAGGATATTTTTTTATGAAGAGCAAAATATTTTAAGTTGAAATTTATTTATTTAGGAATGATTTCCTGTATTTTGATTTATATTAATGGTTAAAAAACACCAATATTTAATCTGTTAAATAAATGTTTATACTGTTCGGCCATCGACATTAAGTATGTTTTGAGTTTTGGCCCCCTGTGCAATTGAGTTTGACACCCCTGAGCTAGACTATCTGTCCAATCCGAGGACTATGGTTACCTGCTCCTCAGATCTCTGCAGGGTAAATCCATACAGCTAGCTAGACTATCTGTCCAATCTGAGGACTAGGGTTACCTGCTCCTCAGATCTCTGCAGGGTAAATCCATACAGCTAGCTAGACTATCTGTCCAATCTAAGTTTCCTGTTGCACAACTAAAACAACTTCTGAACGTACACATGTTCCACCAAAACAAGTTCCTTCCCGAGGCTATTTTACTGTGAAGGTAGGTCTGGCAATGCGAGACTAGGCAGTGTGTAACGCTGAATGGACCAGTTAGCTGCTGCTTCTAACATTGGTGTGGAGGAAAAAGTTCATTTTGCATTATGATCCTTGACAACAGCTAAGTGGGT
>NC_045742.1:27609830-27615279 GCF_008692095.1 Etheostoma spectabile
GTATAACTTGTTGATTCACTGTTGTATAACTGTTTTTGTTTTGTGTTTCATTTATCAATTGTATGTGTTTCATTTATCGACTGTTTAATTGTTTTGTGTTTCATTTATCAATTATATAACCTGTTTTGGTCACGTATCAAGCTCATGTTTTGAGAAGTTTGGTCATGTTTTGAGGACGGCGCTCCTGTTTTGGAAACATGGTTGCGAGGCAGGTGCGCCAGACAGAGGATTGGCTGAGAGCGAGGATTGCCCCCCCCCCCCGCTCACACACGATCCCTTGTTTGTTAAGTAAATAAAAAGACTGAGAATCCCTCGGTCCGACAGAGCCTGCCTGTGAGTCGCGTACGAGACGTCCAGCAACGTTGATGCGGGCCCTGCCGGACTGAACGGCTCTCCAGTCCTGCGTCAAGGTAAGGGCTCGGGAAGTAGCGCATACTTTGCATCACGCATTGAGGGCATGTGCATGCCGTTTGCTTTGCTGTATTCTGTGGGGAATAAAGTGACACATTATTCTAGCAGGTACGGCCTCTGAGTGTTTGTTTGCAGAGTAGAGTTCACTTTGCATTCAGTGTCTGTGTTGACAGTGTGAGCCTGTCGAACACAGCTGTACTGTATTCTGTGGCAGGGTAGACGAGCACTCTATCCTAGCAGGAAACAGTGATTTTCAGATTATCTGCTTGGAGCTGACCACCCCGCGACCCTGTATAAAGATTTTCATAAAACAATTGGCTATTCAGTTTAATCAGAATCAGAAAGACTTTATTGATCCCGGAAGGGAAATTCTGTGTTACAGTTGCACAAAGTATGTCAATATCAGAGTAAAAATATAAATAAAGAAATATAAGGAGTGTGGATATGCAGTGTTTATATAGTTAAAGAATTTTTTATGATACAATATTTACATAATTAAGGAGTTGTAATGGTAAACAGTAATAATGAATAAATAGTAGCAGCAGAGTATTGCACAAATTGTAAGCAGTGTTATTGCACAAAACAGTGATCCTGTGATAGAGCAGTAAGCCTTGGAGTGGGTGGGAAACATTGTCCACGATGACATGTAATTTGTACAATATCCTGCTCTCTGACACCACCGACAGAGAGTCCAGTTCTACCCCCACAATATCACTGGGCCTGCGGATCAGTTTGTTGAGTCTGTTGGCGTCCTCTACCCTCAGCCTGGTGCCCCAGCATGCAACTGCAAACAGGATAGCACTGGCCACCACTGACTCATAAAACATCCTCAGCATCGTCCTGCAGATGTTAAAGGACCTCATCCTCCTCAGAAAATAGAGACGGCTTTGGTTTTGCTCAATCCCTGTGACAAAGTCCCCCAACACAGCTCTGCACTCAGCCTTGTCATCCTCACTGATACATCCAACCACAGCAGTCATCAGAAAACATCTGGAAATGGCAGGACTCTGTGTGGTATTTGAAGTCTGTGGTGTAGATGGTGAAGAAGAAGGGAGCGAGGACAGTCCCCTGCGGGGCCCCGGTGTTGCTGACCACACTGTCTGACACACAGTGTTGCAGGCGCACAAACTTTGGTCTGCCTGTCAGGTAGTCAACAATCCAGGACACAAGGGGGAGAGCCACTTGCATTGCTGTCATCTTCTCACCCAGCAGGCTGGCACTGGGGGCCAGGAGGCTGGTGTCCGGCGGCAGTACTGGGTCCAGGCCGCCACAGATCCAGCGGGGAGTCAGGGCGGTCTGGGATCTGACTGAGGTTTGTGCCGGCTGAATTTGGGTTGTTACAGCCAGGTCTGAGGTGGGGCTGAATGAGTTCAGTTGATAGAAAATGTTTTATTTGGCACTTTTACAGAAGAGGCCTGGCCAAAAAAGACAAAAAAAGACAGCAATAAGGGGTGGGTGACAAGAGCTGTGAACACATTGCCACCTCTAATAAGAACTCTGGCAGAGGTAAAGATGAAAATGGTTTGACCTGAAAGAGATGGTAAAAAAGAACAAAAATGCAGCATTGCAAAACCAAAAGAACAGCTATGAAAGATGTCATACTGCCCGCCAGATCAGTGAGGTCTTGCAGGGACATAGGAAAAGAGCAGTTTAAAGATGGCCAAGTTTAACAGAACGGAAAGTAGTCAAGGGGCTGATGCTAGCCTTGACATCTCTAATCCTATTTACAAAGACAGAGAAAGTCATTGCAATCCTTATTTTCTATCCTTAATATAACAAATACTCAACTTACCAAGTCTACATCTTATTTTGTAAATTGAATCTTTACCACAGGCTGTGGTCACTTGTAACAACAGAAGCTGTCAAATAAAGGTACATTTAGTGGCCCTGTAAATGAATAAAAGCACCATCACTTTACCTCAAACACACTAACAGTCAGTGTAACGCGCCATACTTCACTATTCCTGCTGAGACAGAGTAAATCTTGCCTTATTATCAGACTGAATTGCCATTGAGTTTCTCTTAATTCATTCTGTTACAGAAAAAACACATTTGATCACGTGTAAAACCACATGGCATGCAAAACACGTCATTTCAAAGCGCATGTTTTTTGATGTTTTCCACATGTGATCCACATGTTATAACTGGTGACGCACGTTTTTCACATGTGTGATCTTTCCATCTGCTGCGAGGAATTTTAAACCGGCAGCCACAGAGCTGCAAATTTGAACACTCTTCACTTAATACAGCTTCAAATGGTGTGCCATTACTTTTTACAGCACAGGCAGCACTTTTTGTTTTATAGCATCTAATTATGACTGTATGAGTTTTACAAGAACGCCTGCAACACCCTGGCTGTTTGACTTTTACTGCACGTCATTGTCAAATCAAAATTGCTCATTCTTGCACTTTATATGACTCATCATTAACAATGTAATAATTTTTCTTCACAAGGAGACTGGAATTTAATAGGATGGATTAGCTAAGGTACTGTGCATTTATTTAGCACACAAATGTTAATCTGGCCACCTGAGATAATGAAACAGGAGATAAGGAATGTAATGTGTTCATATTAATTGAGGCATTTATTGTTTGGGCAGTGATTATTAATGGAGGTGTTTTGTGTTCCAATGGGGTATTGAAATTCATAACACATGTCTGTTAGTCACAAATTCTCCTACAGTTGGAACCACCCAGTCACTTGTGAAGAAAGCCATTTTCTGATTTGGAAAATGTAGTGAGATGTAATATAAGAAAGAACACAACAAATAACAAAGACATTTTTAGTTTATCTTAAATTATTATTTCTGATGTAATGACTGACAACACTATTTATAGTACATTTAAACAGAAAATGTTATTTAAGTTGCAAATCTGTCTAATCTGAGGACTATGGTTACCTGGTCCTCAGATCTCTGGAGGGTAAATCCAGACCGCTAGCTAAATTATCTGTCCAATCTGAGTTTTCTCTCGCACAACTACTACAACTTTTGAATGTACTTCCCAAGGTTCCTTCCTACCTTATTATGCATGTGGTTCCGTGCGAAGCATGGCGTTGTCCACGACGATTGTGATTGGTTTAATGAAATGCAAATAAACCAGAGCATGTTTTTTGTCTTTTGTTAAATCGATTGGATGCTCTTACCGTTTCACTTCCTGTCCTGCTGTCCAATCAGCTTGCATGAAAATAGACCTGGCCTGTAGCCGTAATTTTAGCAGGGCAGAGAGCCGCTTCACGCACGCCTTTGAGGTGCGCCGTGACACAGGTAGTAGAATATCAAGCATTGACTTAAAAGGTCATGATTGCTCAAGAGGGTCGATGTACGCCAAATGCGGTCTCTTACTTACACACATTGATAGCAGGAGCTACCATGAAAGGGCTGACGTAGCAACCGTGTCACTTAAAAAATGACGTTCCCATGCAATGAAACTGCATTCTTGATTTTGTTTCGAGGGAAACACATTTTCCAGCAACTGGCACATGTTGTTAAGGGGAGACACTACAGGCAAAATAATTTTTTCAATTTGGAGTTTTTGGTCTTTTTTAAGACTACTGCTCCCACCCCACACACATTCAACCAATAAGAGGAGTTAACGTTCTTGCGAGATTTGCAATAATGCATTTTGGTACACTTGGATTTTTCAAGGTGTGAAACCAAACCAAACGCAAATCACTTAAAGTTTACAAAATCATCAACTGATTTGCACCAAAGAAAACCAGCTTAAGGTGGGAAAACGCCCTAAGTCAAAGTTTGACTTTTTGTTTCTCACAAGACATGAATAGCCATCTCTTGGGTGTTTGACCCGTCCATCAACCCCCATCTCATCCCTTCGCAGACTTTCACAATCTTTGAGAAACTAACTGCAGTAATCTAGGGGGATGTCCCTACCCAGTCCTCCTGGTACCTGCAGATACTTTTTTGCTTTTTGTTCATTTGGTCCCGGGTCAGCAGCCTGAGCCTCCATTTCAACAATGAATGTAGAATAGCAATGCGTGTTATCATAATTTGCGCCTATCCGCCTACGTAGGCCCTACGTACTGTTGCAGCCGACTTACAACAATCTTATTCACACTTGTGCCATTGTGTGATTTATTCCGCTGCTATTGTTATGGGTATAGCTTGGTAGCTAACTAGCTATAAAGGAAGATGAGGCGCCCATTCCCCCTTTCAAGCTTTGATGGGTTAATTGTTTCCCCAAATCAATGAGCATAACAGTATATCTTTTTTAATTGTTGAACAAAAATAGAAATATGTGAACCAGGCTAGCCGTTTCTGCTGTCAATGACACATTCAAGGTGTGTGTAATAACTACAGAGTGTAAATTGTAATTTCCCCTCGTGGGATTAATAAAGTATACATTATTATTATTATTATTATTATTATTATTATTATTATTATTGTGTTATTGAGGCTGTACTCACCAGTAAAAATAACAGATAACTGACAATGAATGTATTTGTATTTGGGTGGGTTTGCTGTTGAAGGGCTTTGAAGACAGTGGGATTAGTTTAAGTCTGGCTGTTTCCCATGTCTTTTAGGCAGGAAGAGCTTAAAAAGTCAAATTTAATTTTCTCTCCATCTGATTCCTTCAAAGTCTCTCTCTTTTTATTTCCAACACTTTTCCCTACTCAAGTACTTCTGTTACATCCCCCCCAAAACCTCTGAGAGTTCCGGACACAGTTGATTGGAATCTCATTAATCAAAAAAATTAAGACAAAAAAAAAGAAGATGAAAGAAGATTAACAACAACAGAGTGCCCCCCCACACACACACACACCAAACCGTAAAAACCACATCCACTTGGTGAAAATCAACACAGAGATAATTAGAGCTATGTCCAGATGAATAGCTCTCACTGCAAGTCCCAAACTGCACTGATTAGCATGTTCTCAGTATCATACACATACACACACCAGAAGCATATGCATATGAGTAGTCACACACAAACATCCTCAAAGTAACACACACCAAGAAGCATATGCATATGAGTACACACAAACATATTCTCAAAGTAACACACACACACACACACACAC